>NC_056729.1:1987034363-1987136863 GCF_019279795.1 Protopterus annectens | reverse complement strand
CTTCCACGAAGTTTCAGTTGCCAGTCTCTTTAATGAAGGACTAGCCCATTCCATTTCTTCTATTTTATCCAAAATCTTATTTTTTTTGATAAACAGTAAGGCAGAGTCTAAGTCATCGAAAATTTTAGGACCATCAGGAAGGAAGATTTTAAGCTTGGCAGGAAACAGAAGGTATGTTTTAAACTGTGCTTTTAAGCTCCCTTATTAGTGGCAGAAAAACTTTTCTTTTAGCTATTACCATGGAAGAATAGTCATTGTCAAAACGCACAGTTGTCTCATTAATCTTAACAGGAGCTTTAGCCCAAGCAGATTTAAGAACCATCTCTTTATCAAAAGATGATAGAAATCTAACTATAACTGATCTAGGATAGTTTTTGTTAGAGTTATATTAGCTATAGATCTATGTGCTCTTTCGATACCAAAAGAGAATGCTTCTGGTAAGTCTAAAGTTTTAGGGAGCCATGTTGTTAAAAAGAAGTAATATTGTTACCTTCAATATTTTCTGGCAGTCCAAAAATCCTAATGTTATTGCGCCTCGATCTATTTTCCAGGTCATCCAGCTTTGTTTGTAAATGTGTATTTTGTTTCAGCAGAAACTCAATGTTGATTTCCTCTTCTTGTATTCTATTTTCCATGTCATTCACAGCTTCTTCTATGCCTGTCATCTGGATCTTCTGTTGTTGCAGGTCTATATGTAACAAGTCTATATGTTTTGTAGTTTTTTTCTATGAAGGTGTCTATTTTAGTATCCATTTTATCCATCTTAGCAGTAAGTTGCTGGATTATAATTATCAGAGACTGAAGTTCTTTCTTGATGCTGGAGTCTTGAGAATTTGTCTTACTGGAACTCATTTCAGACTGATAAACTGACAGGAAAATTTCCAAAGTGATTTCTGACAGGAATATTGTTAAGATTTCCTTTCTTTTTTAGATATAGTTCAAGAACTATATAAAGCAAACATATTTAGAAAGAAAATTACTTCAAAAATAAATTTTTTAAGTAATTAATTCCTGTCAGTGTAATGAAATTGGTGGAGCTGAAGAAATCTGCTGCTATCCTGTGTTCATCCTTGGCCACGCCCCTGGGCCTTGGGTAGTGTCTTGAGGACTTGTACATGGGAGATTTGAGTGGGGTGTTCATGAGATCTGGGAATGTAGGAGAGGGAGAGGGTGGTGAAGTTACAGCTAAATGTATCTGCTAGTAGCAGGGTTGTAGACAGAAATTTGCATTTTATACTCAAACCTAATGATGTTGCCCCCACCACCCACCTAGCATTTAAAAAATGTGCTTAACCCTCAAAATTCTACCCCAAGATATATAGGAATTGATATCTTATTTTCAATTGTTACCATTTATATCCATAAAAAGCTATTTTAGAGGTTTATTCCTTTCACACAACCATTCAATACTGCAAATATTCTCAGAAAAAAATGTACTCATTTGAATATACTGAGTATGCTTAGGTACACCCATGGCTAGTAGATTGGCTATGTTCTCTGGAAATGAGTATGCAATATAAGTTACTATTAACTCTACACAGTGCTGGGAATTGTTTCTAAGGTTTCTAACATAGTTAAAGAAGGCCTTGGGTTGTCCTTTGCCTGAGTGGCAATTTTTACCTAATATTTGAAATTTGGTTGACTTAATTATAGTCTGGAGTTCCCTCTTAGGCTTTGTTTCATCCTGAGAGCAGCATTTACTTTTGTATGCAAATAACATTCTTTTTTTTTCTTTTATTATAAAGCGTGTTTTTACTTGGGTTCCACGAAAGGGGTTTATTTTTGATTGGTGTCATATTTCTTTGGAGGGGGACAGATGCATCTGTGCAGCTATTCACATGTGCATAAAATTTGGCAGAAAAGGATTCCTTAGCAGTGAGAAAAAAAATGGCAGCCATTATTCCAGATATGTTTTGTTAGCCACAATAGAGTTTTTTTACAGCAAATGCTGAACTACCTTTTGAGTCATATTGTGTTTTTTTATCCTTGGTGAAGTTAATGCACTTCAGTGGGAGGTGAAATCTTTCCACTGTATAATAAAGGTCTCACAACCACGGTAAAACATATTAAGAGGAGTATTAAATAAAAGCTAAGAAGATGCAAACAACAAAGACATCTAACTAGAGAGTAACAGATAGAGACACAGCACATAGACATGCAGACAAGACTGAAGAGTAGCTCATTCACTGATGGAAAGACAGACTTCTGACATTGGTCCGACAGTGGTGTTGTCTCTTCACAGCGCAGGCTAAATCTGCACACTTTATGGGGGAACAGATTGAATTCCTTAACTAGTAGTAATGGAGTTAATAGTGAGATTAGGTGATTTATACTTAACTGAAGGTATTAGCAGCACCCTGTTGCATAGTAGAAGCCTTACCTGTTTGGAAAACACCTGGGAAATCTTTTTTTTTCCTTGAATGGGATTTTGTTCAGTTTCTTACATTGATCAAATATGTTTACCAGTTAGATGGTGACATCTTAAAATGAAAAGACATACCAAGACAACATGGTTTTAGTTTTACCAAATCCAACTCTCAGCTCTTTAAACAGCTACCAGCTGTATACAACATAAAGGTCTTTTAATGAGGGTTGGGCTGTTTAGTTATGCTATATAAATCAAGATTATCTATAGTATTGCCCTCATACAGAAAAAAAATGAAGTCACTAAACAATAAAATGTTGGCCCTGACTGAAGCGGGAAGCAAACTCACCATAACTCTATGGAGAAGACTTCATCCCATAAGCTTCTTTCTTAATACAGTCTACTCTTAGGTCCCACAACCTCAGGGTGGGTTATAATGTTTCAAAGAAATGTAACATTACTGATGCAGACTTGAAGGAACCATCTAGTTGCCAAAGCTAATGGCTTCAGCCATGAGCTATGCTCTGAGGAAAGCTAGGTTCCATTATAAATGCAGGTATGTATGTAATGTATTGCATGTGTACAAGTAATCAGTGAAAGTTAAAGAAACATCAGTGCCAGTCCCTTTGGAAGCCTTTATGGCAGTGGGAAGGAAAGCAGTTATTTTATTTTCAGTGTGCACCCTGATTGTACAATCGGGGGGGGGGGGTTTGAACCATTGCAAATTAAAAAAATCAAGTGTGTAGACTGAGTAAAATGTGGAAAACCTTTACTGTCTAGACTTTAACAGTTGGTATTGTTAGATGAGATCAAAGCAGTGGTCACACAGTACCCTTCCCAAAAGCCATGCTGCTCATCACAGAGCTGGCCAGAGGACTAAAGGTAGTCCATGAACTGAGTGGAAGTAAGTGTTCCAGGAAGTTGTAGGGTGCATGAAGTACAAATGTTAGTCTGTACTAATTTGTAAAAGGTGAATAGTCACCTTATGTCCAGGTATAAAAACAAATATTTACTGTGTACATTTTTGTTGTGTAATACTGCATGCAGATAGATTACTGGACAATCTGCAATCATTTGACTAGAGTGCAGACAGGATTTTTTTTTTAATTTCTGTACTGTTCGCAAGACATTAGAATTATCTGTGGGCAGTGGTAGCAGTTCAAACTTCTCATAGCTTTGAGACGGTGATTTTTTTTGTTTGTTTGTTTGCTTGCTTGCTTTGTTAATTATGTATGCATCACTGTTTGGGGGGAACATACCTCTCAATCTCTTAGAGTAAGAATCCTAGTCAAAGCCAAAAATAATGGGGGGACAAAGACCTAAAATCAGGGACTTTTTTACTATTGATTTTGTAAACCTAGAATTTGCTAAAATAACGCCCCGGATTCACTAATCTTCCGTATAAGACTAGATTAGTCTTACACGGAAGCGCCAGTGTAAGAGTATGATGGCAGCACGCCATGCATATTAATGAGGGTGTGCTGCCTCAAATCTAAAGCTTACAAGGAGCATGGACAAGTTTAGGGGGCGTGTTGGACTGCCGAGCAGTCCAAAAATCCACACCCCATGCAATGAAGAAATGCCGTAACTTCCATTTACATGAGCGAGTCCACTCACATGTGTACAAGGTAACACTACACTCCCCCATATGTTAAACAACTTACAAAATAAAATTTTTTTTTCTTCCGATATAGCTGCCCGTAGTTGCGCGGGTTTGCGCAGGTTTGTCCATTGCTTAGCTACAGTTAGCAGCTTAGACACCAGAAGATAATAATAAGAAAAGTATATGCAAATTAAGCAACATAGCGATAGTGTAGTGGTTAAAGCCTTCGCACAAAGAGGAGGCATTCCCAGTTCGAGCCCCACTACTGCACGTTCCATTTTCTGTGGGAAATCTGTATACAGAAATATTTCCTGACATTTTTTATGTATAAGTTTTGTAAAAAGCATTGAAATGTTAAATGTAGTAGTGCACGAATTATATATACATGAAGGTGAAATGTTTATGCATTTTGAGTCATGAGTAGCCTATTTTAAGCAATATAAAGCACTGCTAAGCACATTTTACCAGTATTGAGCATATTTAAATACAATTGTGTGTAGTTGTGCACCGCATTAACCAGCGCAACATCTTTGCACGTAGCTGCGCACTGCACTAACCAGTGCAACGTAGGGCAATGTCGGGCAACGTCGAGCAATGTTGAGCAATGTTGAGCAACGTTGGGCAAAGTCGGGCAAAGTCGGACAAAGTTGAGCAAAGTCGGGTAAACACACTCACACCTGCTTTACTGTTCCCTAACCAGTCAGGTCTGCCCAGCAGGAAAATAAAAAACAGTGACAGGGCTCGAACTCAGTATACTGTGCACTGTAGTCACAGTACTTAACCACTAAGCCATGACAGCATTTCACAAACATGCACTTTCAACAGACACATATCTATCAAAGGAATTTTAAACATTGCCAACATCAGCTAAGCAGGCGTGCCTACAGCTGAGCTTTTCCAAAACTGGCCAATCACAAATAAGTGCAGGAAATGAGGCATATTTAAGCTCCACAGGTGGGAATACTTGCTATAACTGGTTGTAGCTTCCTTCTGCAATCAGCATGGCTGGTGTTGGTGAAGGCACTTGATTTAGAGCACAACACTGGGGCATCCAGGAGTCCAAATTATGGTTTGGCTCCTCGTCCACAAACATGAGGAAAAGCTCCTGCAGGGCCAGTACCAGGGTACCCAATATAAAACGGAGGCCTGGAACAGTCTTGCCCTTGATCTCACCAGTGCCACTGGTGTTCCTTGGACTGGTGAGCAGGTCAGGCACCATTATTCTGACCTGAAGCGGCGTAGGGGGGATGAACTGGACCGGTGGATACAGGAATCCCGTATGATGCTTAATGCCCCAGTACTGAGTAGGTAGCCATTGTATTAAGCAGTTAAGATTTGCCATGCTTGTCTATACTATGGATAGGTATGTCTCAATATCACTGCATTTACTTCCCAGCTGCAGGTGAGCGAGCTATGAATCTGCAAGCCCATGAAGATAGGCTGCAAAGGCTGCATCATGAGGCAGGTTAGTAATTA
Organism: Protopterus annectens; assembly: GCF_019279795.1. NCBI lineage: Eukaryota > Metazoa > Chordata > Ceratodontiformes > Protopteridae > Protopterus > Protopterus annectens. Next base: position 1,987,131,419 of record NC_056729.1, on the reverse strand, counting down.
TTCTGCATGTACTGTTATATAAAATAAATGAGAGAGCCCTCAAAAAGTGTTTTAACCCAATAAATAAAGGTGTAATACTCCTTTAATAAATGTATAATTCCTGGAGTGCATCTGTGTCATTTTCTTTGATATGTTGTTGTACTGTTGCATTCTACAAATAGTAGTGTTGTATTAAGCAGTGTCAACCCACACTTGGGTAGGCCCATATAACGTGGATGAAGGGAGTGCCAGTAGCCTTTATGCATATTTATAACCCTCAACTGTTGGTCCATGTCCAGCATGTACAGGTTAATCTGGCACATGAATAGCTTGGTATTGTGTTCCCCAGAAATGTCAGTGTGCTGCCAGAAATGTAGGGAGCTGTTAACATATAACTGATACTTTCACCTGAACATATCTAGATAATTATATGAAAGTAGAGCTGTCAGTGTACCATCTTAGCAGTAGTGTATGTGAGCAACTCTTAAAATATGTTGCAGTAACATCTGCATCTTGGACAGTTTGTATGTAAGATACAGCTCATTTATATAATGATCTAGCAAAATCCAATTGCACAATATAAGGACATTGGGTAGTGTAATAATACATGTAAGGGACATATAACCGCAGTTAATAGGAATGTAGTGAAAACTAGAAGGATATATAAGTTGTTAATTGAGCTATCATTTTCCACCCTACTGTATGTACATAAAAAATGCAATTCCACACCTTAATCGGTATGTCTAATCTCAAAACATTTGTTGGGACATATGCCCTATTGGTTTATAAATATTTGCATTCTTTTCTATGCATGTGCCCTGTTAAAATACCACAATATTGGTGGCTTGTTGCCATCAATTAAACCTGCATGCTGTTGTAATGTCCACTATTGTTCTATATATGCATGTGTTATGCTTGCTTTTCAACTGTTGAAAATCTGGTGTGTTGGGTTAATGGGAATACTTCTGTATGCTGTTATAACTAATTGGAAATGCTGTTGACTGTTACTAACCCATATCTTTATTAAACTCTCCAAAACATAGTTCATATGGGAAAGCCCGTCTCAGCAGACCCACCTGTCCCACCTCAGCTGGCCATGGCACCTGGCACCAGCAGATCTGGTGCCCAGCCTGGGACCTCCTCCTCCATTGGCCCTGTGCAACCTTCAGGTGGAAGCGCTGCAGGGGATGGAGCTCAGCCCCTCCGTGCAAGCGTGGGCAGACAGGCACCTATCACCCTTCATATGGTCAGGGCTGTGGTGCGTAGAGAGATTGAACGTTCTGTTGCAGAACCTCTACCCCAGCTTGAGGCCCGAGTGATGCAACTCCCAGGTCAGCCTGCCCCTCCTACACAGCCCCCAGCACAGCCACCTTCTGGGCCATGAAGGTGCAGTGGTGACTGCCCATGGGTGGGGACCTCAGTCCCACTGTTTCCATCTGGGAGCTCATGGGCTTGCGATTTCCAAACATCCCTCCCCATCAAAGGTGTTCACCCACCACATGTGTCATATACTACCCCTGTATGCATCTTGATTGTCTTGTCTGTTTACCTCCCCAACCTACCTTCCCAAATATACCTACTTCTCCTACCCCACATTCCACTCTCACCTGAAAAAAATAAAAGGGCAATCTTCTCCCAAACAAAAAATGACGCCCCATACATAGCTGCCCATTTTGCACACATGTCCACTGGACACATGAAATGTTATTTAATTGGCATTACAACATACTTTGTTGTCCTCACCCCTCTCTCAGGGGTTGAAGGGTTCATATCTACCTCCAAATTTATTGCATATACACAGCTGTTGCTGTTGAAGAAATGGGCAGCTTTGGACCTTCCCTACACCCATCCTGCACATCCCAAGCTATTTTCCATACTGTCTTTCCCTCTTTGTGCCCCTTTTTCACCACTTTCCTATCTCCCCATTTTTCTTTTCTTTTCTTTCTGTACACTCTTCTCCGTCTCCTCACTGTGGGTTGCTCAGCAGCATTCACAACATCACAACTCTTAGCACCTTGCACATGTTGGTTTATGATAGCAAGAGCAGCCCCTAGCATTTCGTCTGACTTAAGCTTTTTAAGCTTTCCCTCTTTGTATACTGCAGTGTTGCAGAGTTCTTGTGAAAAAACAGGGGGAATGGTGTTTGCAGAGTTTAAAGTGCTGGGCTGGGTTAGCCTGCTGCCTGTGTAATTGGCTGATTTTGATATATTTCACCTGGCAGCTCTGCTAGTTCTCCTTGGTTAACTTCCTACTATTTCTTTCCCTTCCTTTTGCCTTTCTGTTTCCACCTGGGGGGAAGCGCCATGCAAACAAGCGCAAACACGCGCACACATGCGCACAGGAGTACACATACTGTGTGCATGTTTGCAAGGAGTTTCCTATCTTTTAACAGTGTGCACCTTTGGTTTGAGGTTTTCAAATAGGACAACTGTAGGCACGCCTCTTTGCACTCTTGAGCAACTCAGGGCAAACACAAGCCACTGCGCTCCAATTAGCTTACAATCTGTCTGACACACCCCCTCATGATGTCACTTATATTCTAGTCTTCTACTCACCTACTCCTACTCTTACACTCTTGGGACATGCCTCACATGCTGGGGAAAATTGGGATTCACTATCCTTATTCTCATTTGCATAGGATTGCCTAGTAATGCATGGTTACATCTCTCACACTGAGCTCCCCCCCCCCTTAGCAACCACTAGTCAGTGGCCATGTTGTCTTCAGCCTGCCATTCACCTGCATGGCAGAATAATCTTTTTAGTGAAAATGCCTAGTTTTGGCTTTTTTTTAATTAATTTCTTGTTTTCATAAGCGCCGCACATTTGCGTAGTGCTGCGCTATGCTTAAACATCGGAGATCGGGGGAAAAAAATACATTTTTATATTTTTAAACATTTTAAAATGCCAATGGCCTTATATTTGGCCATTGGCATGCTTCCTCAACTGTATGCATCCTTTATTTGGAGCTGTCATAGCTCCGTTTAGCTATGTGCAGAAATGTACTCCGTTACCAATGGACTATATTTTTGCAGCTAACACTAATCCTCCATGGACAGGTTAGTGTTTCCTGGATTGCAAATTTACCTCATTTGCATGGCTTTCACCAGCAAATGAGGTAATTTGCATGCCATGACGCTGTTCATGCAAGAGTAGCTTTAGAAGCTCTCGTGCACGCCCCTGCCGGCTGTTCATGGATCGCATGACAGACATATTGCCGGCATGAGCTCCTACACTCTTCTTGCAGTCCGTGCAAGCTTTCGTGAATCCAGGGGAACAAGTTTTGCATTAGCAAACATTTTTTGAAGGTCATGAAGTATGAAACTCAAATTACTATTATTTAGTGACATCAGCTCCTAGTAGTTTGTGGGAAAATCACAAATTTTAGAAGAACAGATAAAAAAAACCTGTGCATTCTGTGAAACTCTGGATAGTTGAGAGGTATAGAGTGGTAAACCTGTTAACCTGTCAGCGAAGAAATTTGGATAAAGTCAAAACTAATGGGGGCAAGGGGAACAAAGGCTCAAAATCAGGGACAAATTTTAAGCATTGCTCATCTAAACTTATAAAATTACTAGAGTAACAGTTTGCATTAGCATACATTTTCTGCAGGATATGAAGCCTAAAACTTAAACGTCTATCATTATTTACTGATGTCAATCCTCAGTTATTTGCCAGAAAACCACATATTTTATGAGGGAGAGACCAAAAATATGAAGTATAAATCTAGACATTCTGCAGAATTCTGGACTGCTGAGATATATGACTATAGCAGTATTAAAGCTGCTTGACTCAGGCAATAATTCTTCAGTCAGAATGTACAGATGTAAGGGAACCTAATGTAAGCATATCAATATTTGGAACACTCTTTGCCTTAACTAAACCATCATTATTAGAATTAGAACCACTGTTATATATGGAGTAGTTTTATTCTTTTATTATTGTTGTGCACTTATGCAGTGTGAATGATCACTGGAAACAGTGCTGGTGACATTCCAGTGTTACAACCCACAAGTTTAACCTTTAGTATCAAGGTCAAACTCATGTGCATCACACACAAGAATGGACTGCGTTTTAGTGCTGATCTGGTGAACTTCAGAAGCATTATTTCTCTGTGACCATTAATATGTCACTAAAGATATATTATAGCCTATGCAGCCTTGGTATAAGCTCCAAAACTGGTAGGTGTGAATTAGCTTGTGTCCAGAAGCCTTGGCTTCTGTTGGCATAAGGAAATACATCTTTATTTTACTTCATTTTATTTTTTATAAATGAAAAACATAGGTGGGCAGAAAATACCTTAAGCATGTTTATATAGGAAAACAGTTTGTGTTGTATTTTGTCTTTGATATAGTGGTATAGCCTAGAACATCAAATATAACAATATACAAGTACGTATTGTATTTAACTTCAGGAAAAATGGTTCTTAAAATAGATCTTGAGTAGTGGACACCATTGGATATTGGGTGACTGCCACGGTTATTAAGCTGTCTTCCTTCATCTCTCCATCATTCATCCATAGCCTATTCGTACTTTTTTTAGTCAACAACATTAGGCTGTGTCAGGAGATATGTGATTCAGCATGCAGGGAGAAGATGTCTTTCAGAGATTGCTGGTGAGGTCCTTGGGTACTGCTGTAAATAGCAATTTATGGCAACATAAAGGTAGCCTTACCTTCTGTGCCACATCTATTGCTCAGTTTTTTTGAGACTGTCAAATGAAGGGACAGAAGCAGCATTCATAACTTATCAGCAGCCTCTGAGTTTTTTTTAAATATGTTTGTTCTTTTTCCAGTACTTTGTATTTGCTGTGTACACATGCAAGTTTATTAATGTAATTTGAAAATACACTTTTTATTCCCTTTACATTTAAGATAGAAATGCTGCTGTCTGCTATGCAAAGTCAGTATCTTCCCCTTTTTTCTATATTGTACATTGACTGTGGTGGTGCTGCGGTAGCGTTGTCGCCTCACAGTAAGACGTCCTGTTTGATTCTCAGCTAAAGTGCCCTCTATGGGGAGACATGTGTGAATGGGCATACCTTCGTTGAAGGTTGTGCGTCAGAGCTGGCAACTCGGCACGTAACAAAAAAAATCTACTGCCAATCATTAGCGGACCGGTGTTCCGCTGTGGCGACCCCTAACTGGGAAAAGCTGAAAGACAACAACAACATGGGCTCAGAGTGTCACATCGACAGTAACCCTCATCTAGAGCCAATGGTCACAGTGCCAGGTAGTTCTAATATGCAATGTCATTTTTTATTAACATAGATATTCTTGGTTTCTCTGAAATGTTATTTGTAATATGCTTTTCTCTGCACATTTTAAAATATGTAGTACGTTCCTGTGTAAGTTTACATTTTCTGCTTTTCACAGATAAATTCTTGTTATTACTATTAAACATTTGCTGTGATAATTTTAGTCCAGCTATAACAATTGAATCTAATAGGGAAATAATTATTCAAGCTCCTTCTGTCACAGTGAAGAAATGGTTGGTGGACAATGAACAGAAACAGCATTATTGCTGTCTGGAAGCTACAAATGTGTATGGGATCAATATTAGAAGATAAATAAATGCATTGAGTTTCATGATTCTAGTGTTTAGAATTAACTGAGGACTTATTTGTGAATTGCTTGTGGAGATGGCAACTTCAGCTTTCATCGTGTGTTTATCTTGCCATTCATTCTGAGAATGAGTTTCTTTAACCACATGAATAATACTGACTTGGAGTATTCGGATTAAGATATGTACAAAAGTCAGAAACCTTCACGCACGCATGCAAGCACACACACATAAATATGCACATACACACACACACATAGACGCACAGACACACACACACACACACACACACACACACACACACACACACACACACACACACACACACACATACACACACACACACACACACACACACACACACACACACACACACACACACACACACACACACACAAGCACACATGCACGCACGCTAAATTCAGTGTGCTTGCTGCCTTAATTGACCATATAACAATCCTGATGTTTTCTGTGTTACTTATTGTCTATGAATTTCGTTTCGAAGAAAAAACATAATAAAAATGCTGATTTCTATAGAAATTACGAAATATCAGTTCTAAATAATTCATATCTGTGTGTTACTTGGACACATCCTACATTGAATTTGTAATACACACATTTTTTCTGAGTTTAGCTTTTACCTATAGATAGCTAAATATTGCACAGGACAAATATCCTCATTCAGGATGCTTCATGTTTTTGCAGTATATCAACAAACGTGCTTCTTATTTAAGAAGATGTGAGTAGTAGAAAAACATTTATACAGTTCTCTATAATGCTGTCTGGATTATCCCTGGGTTTCAGAAGCATTTTTTACATTGTGGCAAGCGAATTTCCATCAAGCGTAGCCAAACACCAGATGGGGTTAGTTCAGAGAAAAATTTATCATTTTTTACATTGTGGCAAGTGAATTTCCATCAAGAGTGGCCAAACACCAGATGGGGTTAGTTCAGAGAAAAACTTATCATGTCAGCAATAGGACAAGAAATGGTATGGCATGTGTAATATACAAATGGCGATGTTATGACATGGAAATGTGCAACATTAATAAAGTGGGGGTAATGGTAAATGTAAATGAATGTAAACAATATGGCAGGATGATTGAGAAACTTATATATTTTGCATTCTGAGATGCTTCAGCCAGTGTTGTTGATCACAGTAAAATCCTAGATTTACAGAAAAGAAACAAGGAAAACATAAATAAGGTAGCCAATGCTTTAGTAAATATGTATTTTCAAGAACCTGATCTTGCTACTAGTAGACACAGAGGTGCTCATTGTCACTCTCAGTGGGCACCTAACATACTTCGGCTTTCACAATGCAGAAAAAGTGGAATGCTACCATGTGGATAGAGGCATCATGCAGGAGCCAGTCAAGATGTGTCGCCCTTATAGGCAGGCTTGTGAGGTGTGCAGAGTACCTATCCCTATGAACACTAAGATAAGTGCAGCTTTGAGAATTTATCTACAGGGTCATTCCAGAAACCAACAGAGGATATGGTAGGTGTATCACAGGCATCTGCATCAAGGATACTCCATGAGTTGCTTGGTACCATACTACAGAATGTAGAGGAGCATATGTGGTTTCTACATACCACATAGCATTGAAGCAATACTGCAGTGGTGCAGTGGTAACATTGTCACCTCAGAGCTAAAGGTTCTTTGGATCGATTCTTGGCTGGGGTGCCTTCGGTGCAGAGTCTGCATGTCCTCCCTACGTTCAAGTGGGTTTCCTCCCACAATACAAAGACATACATCTGGAGCATTTCTCCCTAGACCTCCACTGAAAATAGGCTATTGTAGGCATTTTATGACTTATCCCAATTCCCTGAGATACTAAGGGTCATTAACTGCACCCACATTACAATAAAGGCCCCACCTATCGATCAGAGTTTGTGGTATATCAACAGAAAGATGTTCCATTCCATCAACTGCCAGGTGGTCTGTAACTCACAGTGTATAATACAATGCATCAGCAGGACTCCCTACTGAAACATCAGCACTCAAAATGCTGAATGCCAATAAACCAAAAAAAAAAAAACGAGACAGAAACTATGGGAAGAGAAAGGCACTTGAAGCTTGCTCTTCTCCTTTAAATTTCCTTTTTTACTGGATCAGGGGGCTTCAAGATCACCATATCTCAGAAAAGAGGGGCTATTCCATGAAATGGCCATCTCAGATTTAGTATATTAAGTCCTTTTTTCATCCATTCACTCTCCATGTTTTGTGACTCATTGTAGTGGGTCCTGACATTTCAAATGGTTAGTATCAGCATGCCACCTGAGCAGTGGCCATGGCCCCCACATCTAGCATATATGTGACTTGTATCAGTGATTTGTGTGGGTTGATTTTCCACAAGGCCAGCTTATTGGTGATGCTGGATTTATTCTAGAGCTCTGGCTAATAACACCAGCTCAGACTTGTTTTATACTTGTAGTTGTGGCTAAGTAGTTAAGGTGATGGACTAGAAATCTACTGCAGTCTCCACACACAGGTTTGAATCCACCACTCATGAGCCTTTGTATTTTTAAGATTAGGAGTTAGCACAATGGTTAAAGAGTTTACCTCATAGTCACAAGGTAGAAGGTTTGATTCTCACCTTTGAGGGAAACTGGCAAGGCTTAAAGCTAGCCTATGAACCTATGAAACCTGCAGACCATGGAGAGAAATGCATACACCACTGTTCTGTTGGAGAAATGAATTACTGTTGAATGTGTATTCAGATGGCTAAAGGCCCACTTCCACTGTCTAGTTGCCTCTGGTGATGCTCTGCAATATTGCTCCAAAACACACAGTAAAATATTTGCAGTGTGTGCAGCATTGCACAGCATGTTGATGCACAGATACAGTGGGGAAGGGACATCTAGGAGGAGGGAATCCTGAGGTCAGTAATGAAGGAAATGCCTAATGAGGAGTCAGTGGAGGAGCCTGCTATAAGGGATGAGTATACAGCAAGGAGGCAGGTGCAGTACACTGTGGCGCTGGCTAAGAACCAGCATCTGGTTCACCATGGGTAGTGTACACATAGTTACAACAGTAAAAATGATGATGCAATAATGCAGCCAAGCTGTGCTATACCTTGCATGGACTAGCCAAACTGTACATTGGACTCAGGCTACTAGGTAACAGAATATTGAGGTCAAGGTATAGGTGTTAGCATGTCAACAGTGTCAGTGGTGCAACAGGTAGCACACTTGTCTTTGGTGCAGAAGGCTTTGGGTTCTATTCCCACACCAGATTGATTACTGACACTGCAGTGCAACATAAGGAGGGTGCTGCCCTCCTAAGTGTTTTGCCCTATGGATGAGATGTTAAACTGAGGACACATCTGGTTGATTTTTTTGGTAGCTCATGTGAATGTAAGAGATCGCACGGTACCTATTGAAAAGAGTAGGGATTCTTTATTAATTACAACTTATATACACTATTTACATTCTCTCTCTCTCTATATATATATATATATATGTGTGTGTGTGTGTGTGTGTGTGTGTGTGTGTGTGTGTGTGTGTGTGTGTGTGTGTGTGTATGTGTATATATATATATATATATATATATATATATAATATATATATATGTATGTGTGTATATGTGTGTATATATATATATATATATATATATATATATATATATCATATACATTATTTACAATTATTTGCATTTTACATTTATAACATAATACACTTTCATATATTTCCATTATACCCCCCTTTTTTCCACAACCAAAAGCATATCTTCTTCAAAATTTCAGATAATACCCATTTTCCATTAAATTTTATTCAGTCTCTCATTCCATATTGTCCATAGGATATAAAATAATGTTTTATCAACTTTTTTTCACTTTTTCTTTGCTGTTACCATAATAGCCATATTATATCATATTCATGTTTATATCTTCTACACTCTTAAAATCTATCAATATCTTATTTTTACACATCTCTCAAAATTCTCTCACCCTTTTACACTTAAAAAAAGCATGTTATGTCATTTCAACTTCCCTACAGTAATTGCATACCCTTTCTTGAATCTTTTCATAGGGCATATTTGCTTTAACAAGTAATTTACTTATTATCAGTCTCCCCATAACATCTTTACATTCATAAATCCTTTTACATCACAGAAGCCTTATTTTGATTGCATTTCTTTTTTCATTTTCTAAATGCTTCCAAGGAATAATGTTCACTCATATTTAAATACCATTCTTTTCTATTCTTTTCCACATTTTCTATATTGAGTTTCTATAATAGAATTTTATTCTGATACTCTTTTACATCATCATTTACATTATGCTTCCACTTTTCCCAAATCTTTTCTTTTCCAAACATCTTTATGTTTGATTTTTATCATAACATTTACTAAATTCCTATTTTCCTCTTTTAATTTTACCAAAGCTTTATACAGATTCAAAGATTCTTCATGGACAATAGGATTAATTAGCCCTAATCCTCCTTCCTCTTCAGTGACATACAAAATTCCCCTTCTAACAGGATTCAGTCTTGATCCCCATATAAATGAGAAAACAATCAACAATATCTCTTTTTTATATTTAGATACTATCATATAAACATTTGCTAAGTAGGTCATTTTATCTAGAAGAATAGAATTTATTAGATATACTTTTTTCTTATATGACAATCTATATGATTTCCAACACATATATATTTTTCTCAGTTTTTTATCATTTTCTCCCATTGTTTTTCTTTCTTCATATTTGCTCCAAATACAACTCCCAAGACATCTATCTCCTCATAAATAAAGTGAATATCTTCTGGTTTTACCCAAAAACCCAATGTCTTTATTTTTATTTTTATTAATATTTAGACCAAGCATATTTAAATACTTATTTAATTTCTTAATTCCCTGTTCCATCTATTCCTTATTTTTAGAGACTAGAAGTATATCATCTGCATAAGTAAGCATTACTGGAATATATATTCCTTCTATCATCTTATACCTTCCTATTTTCACGTATTTATTAATTTTATTGACAATCATATTCATAACTAATACAAACAAGATGGTACCAGCCAGACAACCTTGAGTTATCTCACATTCCATTTTAATTTCATCACTTAGTCAACCATTCAATATTATTCTCACATTATTATTCTCATACACAGACATGATTACTTTTATTATTTTGTAATCTCATAATATATTCCATAACTCAACATATTGTATTCTCTCAAATGCTTTTCTCACATATCCTTCCATAACTTTAGTTTCTGGTTTCTGTTTTTTGCTTTTGTTTTTTTTTTTTTTTTTTTTTTTTTGTTTTGTTTTTTAGTATCCATAGTAGATCTTGCCTTCCTTTTCATTTTTTTTTCCAAAAATTGTACCTTCTAGCAAGTTATCCACACATTTTCCTAGACTTTTTCCCCAGTTTTCTCATAAATATTTTATAATCTGTATTATTCAGTACTATTGGACTACAGTTTTTATCAATAATCTCATTGTCTTCCTTGCTTATTTTTTTTTTACTTTCCATATCTGTTTCTCTTTTATCTCCCTCTTTTTTTTAGTCTTTTTTATTGGAAATATTTTTCCTATGTATTCACCCTTCCTCCTTCATTATTTTTATCTCCCCTATTACCATCTTATTTTCTCTCACTATCTTGCTCAAGTATGAGCTACTTCTTTTTTCCCTTGTAAAAATACCTTTGTTTAAATAACTTTTTAAAATCTTCTCCTGATTCATTTCATATATCTTTTTCTCCTTTTCTTAAATGTTTATATTATTTTCATGACCTCTTCCAATACTTCTTGACTTAATAGCTTACATTTCTGCTTTTCTTTCCTTCTCCTCACTGCCTAGCATTCTAAAATGCCTTTTTTACTTTTCTTTGAAGCTTCTCCACCAATCTATCCAATCTTCATAGAAAATTCTCATTTCTACATGATCTTTCCATAATTGATCAATTTCCGTTCTATCTTCCTTATCTAAATCATTCTCATTAAATATTTTAGTACCTTTACCTAACCTTATATATTCGTTTTCCTTCACTTCTAACCATATAGCCAAATGATCTGAAACCCCTGTTTCCTTTGTCCCTTTATTTATAATTTCAAACTTTCTAATATTACAAAATAACCAACTTTGGGTTTTAATCTCATTTATTTTGTAAGTCCAATGTTTATTATCCCATAAATATAAGTTTTTATTTTTCATTAGTTCGTACACCTTCTTAACATCATTCCCTTTTTTCTTTCTTTTCCTTAAATCACACTTAAAATCTCCCACTGGTATTATTTCCAAATTCACTCCTATATAGTTTAAGATTGTTTAAACATTTCTTCTCTTTCCTTTTTAGTAACATATGCATAAATTGTAATAATTCTATACATATCTTTTTTATATCTTATATCTAACACTGTTATTCTACCCAGTTCCAGTACAGTATAATGTAAGGCTTTTACTGTTTTGTTACATAACATATCAATTCATCATGTGTCTTTTTCCATATTCCAAACAGTATTTCTACCCCATAGCTCTTCTGTCTGTAACATTTCTTCTTTTGTTAATATTCTCATATCTTTTAAAACAATTATATGCATATCAAGTTGCACACACCATTCTATAACAGCTAACCTTCTTTAATATTCTTTATACTATTAACATTTAAAGATAGGATTTTCAGCTTCTTATAAGTTTATTGTCCCTTCCATCTTACCCTTTCCTTTGCCTTCTTTATTTTCTTTCACAATTACATTTTTAAATGTCATTTTTCTATCTTTTACCCTTTATCTTATTGAATTTGTTTTTCTTCTCACTATTTTTCATTTGAAGTCTTCTTCTTCACTTGTTTCCTGTACCACTTCTTCACCTTCATTATGTTCATCTTCCTTGTCTATTATTTTTTAGTTTATTCTTCCTGTGTTACATCCTGCTCTTCATGTTCATGTTCTACACTTTTTTTCTATATTATACACGCATTTTTGTATTGGTTCTTGTTCTTTCACTTCTATCTGCTCATTACAATCTACCCAGGCATGTCCTGTTTTCTCACATTTTTTTATACATTGAATCACATTTTTTGTTTGTTTCAAGTCTCATCTTTCTGCAAACAAAACATTTCCTTTTTATCACAACTACTTATTAAGTGATCATCCTTTCCACAGAAGAAAACATATTTTTGGCTGGCCCCAATGTCTGACAAAACCTTGATCACCGTTGATATTTATTACACTTGGAATATTTATAATCTTATCCTTTTCTGTTTCAAATTCACCCCACAGTCCCATTCCCCAGTCCATAAACCTCTATTGTCATTTATTTTTGTAGTGTCTATAACTTCTTTGCATACATTCATTAAACAGTCTTTTAATATTTGTTATTCACTTCATTTTGAAACTGTGCAACAATCTTTTTTTTTTGTTCCTCTATTGAATGTCTGTACTATATAAGAGTTCCATGGGTTACAGTCGTTTTTTTTTCAAACATCTCTAAAAAACTTTCCATATACCATCCTGTCTCAAATAAAATGTCACAGTAAGTCACTTTATTAAGATGTATAAAGGCTCTTACCTCTTTAGGAGAAGTTCTCAAAGCAGCAATCACTATGTCCTATAGCTTATAATTCTCAAGTACTTTCTCCTCTTTACTGCTAAGCCGCATGATAAATTTCTTTTTCACCGTCTCTCTTTCCCCTTCTCCTTCTCCCACTCACTTCTTTCTTTCTTTTACCATTCATGTATATGATTTCTTCTTTCCTATAACTTCTCTTAACTCTTCCTGTTGTATTTTATCCATGACTTCACCCCAAGATGCTGCCACTTTGCTTTATGGCTCGTTCTGACTCATCAATTCCTTTAGATGTACATCCCACAACCATTCCAACTGGAGGGTTGTAATTATACATTCCAATGTTGACACATTACACAGGCCCTTTTGAAACATGTATTTGGAATCCTGTGGAGGTCGCAACCTTCATTTCACCATCCTCCTTCTCTTCACCCTTCTTATCTGCTCTCACTATCTCATCCACTCATCTATACTCATTTTGCTTTGATAACTGGTAGCTTCCTGATACCACTATCTTCTCCAGCTCCCTTTCTTCTGCTTGTTGCTTGACATGTCTGTTCATTACCTTCATATTGTTCCCAGCTTCTCTGAGCCAGCTATGCACTCAGAATGGAAGCTGGAAGCGTGATAGCAAAGCAAGTTCCCATTCAGAGTAGGGGAAGTTCCCAGAAGCCCTGGCCAAATTTCCCATAATAGTATAAATACCTTCTTGGATCTTTATTTTTTTTTTTATTTATTTATTTATTTATTTATTTAACATTTGTTGACCGGGAATGTCCGACTAGGTTCCACAGATCCTGTTTTCAGCGGAGGCCCGGGGAGAAATTCTCCAAATGCATGTCTTTAGAATGTGGGAGGAAACCGGAGTACCCGGAGGAAACCCACGCGAACACAGGGAGAACATGCAAACTCCACACAGAAGGCACCCCAGCCGAGAATCGAACCGGAGAACCTCTTGCTGTGAGGCGACAACGTTAACCGCTGCACCACTGTGCCGCCCAATCTCAGTGGAAAGAGGCTTCTAGCCTAGTAGAACTAACACAGTCAACAAAGGATAACTAGATATGCAGAGATGGTGAGTGCCACAGTGAAGCGTGTCAGCAGTGGGCAGTGTGGGGCAGGGGTTTAATACTGTGTGTGACTGTATGAGTCACGGATGGGTAAATGTGGAGAGCTAGGGAAACTGGGCAGGGCAGGGGTTGTGTCTCCAGTGAGTGGGGGTGGTGTAGTGCTGATGTTTGTATGTGGGTATGAATGGACACACCAGACAATTCAGTGCTGAGCCAGGGTCCTCTGTACAGTCTAGGCCACCCTCCAACAGTGTCAATCTCGATTCACCAGGGCGCTCTCACTTGGGAAGGCTGCAAGCATGATCCACAGGGGATTGAGAGCTCTGTGAAGATAAACATCAGGATGTGCTATGGGTGATTTCAGCAGGAACACCCCAGCTGTGTCTGCATCCATGATGTCTCTCAGTCCTGCCAGCACAGGTCTGTGGTACAGAGGTCCTAGACCCCAGAGGCGGGCCAGCCATGTAAGTAGCAGTGGCCATGATGGACAGCTGCTCAGGAACAGCTGCAACATACAGCTTCCTATAGTGCCTCTCTGTAATGCTGCACATATGGCCTAGGCACTTCCACAGGGTGCCACAAACACCACATACAATCCTCACCAGCTCAGCTATGGCTGTATTGATCTCTGCTTGCCCCTGTATAATAGCCCTGTACAACTACTGAGTAGTGGCCATACAAATACTCTGACCAAGAGGTAACAGAACCCATGGCATGGCCAGTCAACAGTACACTGACCTCTGATGGTCCTCTTCATGCTCAGTGGAGCTGGCAGCAGCCAAGGGTGACTCTGCCATTGGTGATGAGGATATTCCCTTTGTTGATGTGTTGGTCACATCCTGTCCTACTGTGGTACCTGGGGTCTGAGAGATGGGTTGTACAAGCAAAATAAGCATTGTCAATAGAAGGGGAGGGGATATGGCCATCATATTACTTGTGTCTACCAATGATATTAAGATCTTCAACTGTGTCAAGACTTGGCTGTCATCATTATCAGGCCCACACAGCTCCCTAACTTCAGGCATGCCTATATGTGCAATGGAGGAGACTTTCAACACAGCATCTGTGAAAACACATACGCATAGCCAAGTCTGTAAATGACAACTTCACCAACACTTGTAGTCCAGTGAAAATAAGCGCATATAACAGAGTAATATGCAAAATTTATGGTTAACATACTTTGGACAAACTGATACTGCAGTTGTACTCCTGATATTCCCAAAACAACAAGGAAGCCATGCTCCTTAGTTGTATGGCCCCGAATCATGCAGGTAGCGCAAATTGCTGCCTCGTTTTATGACATACCCACCTGAGGCATGTTCAACTGAAATTCAAAGTGCTCTGTGCAGTTCAGCACTCAAGTCCAGAGTTCCACTATGGATATCAGAACCTTTGGACCCCCCAGTCAGATGTCAGGAGTTCCTTTGTGTCTGTCGAAAATTACTCTGTTGGTGGCCCCCACCAATGACCCTGTGCTCCTGTGCCAAGCGGGTTGCTTTAATGTACACATGTGTGATCATGTAGATGATCATCCCATGGGTCTGTTTGAACATCCTATTTTAGCTGCTGGCAGCACTGACCTCCCATAAAAGGTCTTGACAGGCACCATCCCTGAACGCCCAGTCAGATTTCTCATTTTGGAGCATCATAGATGCCAGCAGCAGGATGTCATTCCCTTGCACTGACGTTCATCTTTGGCTATGATAACCTGTACTATCAAAGAAATATAGGTATAAGTTGGCAGCATGCCATACACACTACAGAAGAAACTGCCCAGTGTTGACATGAGCCAATTTATATGCCACCCTTAAGATGAGGCAATCTACATATACAACTACCATTCATGTGGTGGCAGTGGGTATGGTATGTTTCTGTGAGTTGCTTTCACACATTTCAGGGGGCCATATTATCCTACCTTGCTAAAACAATTCTTTGTAGAATAGCTTGTGTCTTCTGTGTGTCTGTGGGCAATAGTGGCAAACATATTGCCTGTAACTAAATGTGGTGAAATGCACTGTGTTGTTCTCCCTGAAATGTGAAAATTCCTGTCACAGTTCAACAACTTCTCTGACAATAACATACATAGCGAATGTCAAGAATAGTATGTTCACCCCCACAACATACTTAACTGGTATATAACTCTTGAGAGTAGTGTGAGTGTGTGTGTGTGTCTGTCTGTGTGCATGCAGCCCAAAAGTAGGCTGATGCCTACAAGATTGTCTGTACAGTCCCCTACTATTATCCACATAAGTTCTCCTACAACAGTCACAATCCAGGTATGTGTGGAGAGCCCCTCTCACCACAACAGTCACAAGCAAGTCATACAGTGCCCTGGTAAAGATGAAGGAAGAGAAAGCCCATGGATGCTATAGATATCTTGTGGAAAAAAACCTCCCCTAAAGTAATCTCTGAAGTAGGCAATACCTTTGTTTTTGCTGCAAACCCAGTTGAGCAGTGTCAGGTCAGAAGATGTACTCATTTGCAGTTTAGGTTCCCATCACCCTCCAACTACACAGACACATGCCCACCTACCCTATCCTACCCATACCTCCTAACTATAATCCCGTCCCTACCCCAAACCTAATCTTATGTATTACATTACAAAAAAACTTTCCCTAACAGTACACCTACACAAGACACTCAGACACACATTCATATACACATTCACACATACGGACATACACAGACATGCATGCACAATATCAAACATGCACAACACTAAAACTATCCCTTTCTTTCTTCCTCTTTCTAACCTAAACCCTACCCTCTCATACACACAGACCAAAACATTCACATATGCACACACCACTAATCTGTCCACTAACCTAGCCCTTATAATAACCGTAAATTGAAAACAATTGCACCCCACCCATTCAACTTACCTTAACAGCAGAGTTTTGACCTTTCTGATTTCAATGTAAGCAGCTCTGGACAAAATGTGCTTTCGATCTAATTCCTCACCCAAACACACTGACAACAGACTGCTGACAAAAGTAATATTTGAACAGCTAACAGACACCCCATGTGTCACACAGTAAAAGGGAGATGAATTACTAGGGTACAGTCAGGTGGGGGGGGGTCTGTTCAGAGGCAATATTTGTTTAGGTTGCATCTTTCAGATTTTGAATGTAAATTACTTGAAAATGGGAAAGCTGATTAAATCAGTTATGGCTAGGGCATGTCTGCAAAAGAACATGACTAAGTTGACCAGTTGGGCACAGAAGAATAAAATGGTAATAAATTAATTGATAACAAAGGATACAAGATTTGGGAGATGTAGAGTAAAGGGTGAAAATTTAATAAAGCACACATTGATTGAAGCTGTTGTTTCACTTAAGGACCTGGGTGTATGGATATGTCCAACTTTGAGTTTATCTTAATCATATCCACCAATTGGTTAATGATGGTTACGTAAGTACAGGGTATATAAAAAGATTTCTAAAGTCTAGGAAATCAGAAATGATGAAATTATTGTTTGTAAGTTGCATTAGCCCCAAACTAGACTATGGAATAATAATAGGGGAAACTTTATAAGGAAACAACCATGAGTAAATTGGAAAAAGTAAAGTGGAAATATACCAATGGAATCCTTGGATGTGAAAGTTAAGAAAGACTAAAATATCTGAACTTATACAGTGTCTCATTCAGCTATTTAAGAAGCTACCTTACGTAGGCATACAGTCAGGCAGCTGGTGCAGACGATTAAAATTATGAGCTATTAACAGGCTGCTTCATGTGGTCCAAGGTTTGATTCCCTCAGTTTCCATTTTTCTAACACTGAATCTAAGAAATTGATTTAACCAAACAGTAATCCCTGGCTGAGACTGAAAAAGGTCTATGGAGAACAGTGCTCTACCCCTTTAACAAATAAAATAAATACAACAATGGCATTTAGAAACAACAACCTCTGGGAATGTCTGGGGGTTATCAAAGAGTAGTAGAGGATTAGAGCAAGGTTTGGCATCATGGCTAAGGTCTTTATTTTACAGATACAAGGTAGAGGGTTTGATTTGGACATCTGTATTTCAGTTCGGCTTGTAATAGTCTGCAGACTAATAGCCTAGTATTTACCTATGAACTATGAACTTTATCACACAGCCTGTGTAGGAAATTATATATATAAATGAGAGCTGTACTAACTGGGTCTCTGAGAGAGTAGATGATGCCTAGAATAGGCTGCCAATATTAAAGCAAATATTAGTTCAGAGAGTCTTAAAATCCCTCTTGACACTTATTATGGGGATGACTGTTGTGGTATTTGGCAGGCTAGAAGGGTATCATTACCTGTGCCTGAAATGTTTGTATGTATTCATGCATGGCATAAACACCTATCACTGTTCAAATTACTTCAGACAGTATGCACCTGTTATCAGTTGCACCCATTAGCTCAAGCCCCTACCTCAATACAATGTTGTATAGTTCAACAAACAACACACAAGTACAGTATATGTAAAAGAATAAAAAAGTAGAAATTATACCACTCCCCAAACACTTACCTGTCTTGACTCGTTGTATATCTGATGTAGTCTGCACTTCCTTCAGAGTTTTCTCATTTAACAGGTTGTTCTTTGGTAAACTTCCATCACACAATGAGCACACTAATTGGAACTGCTGTTTTAATTGTGCAGTTCTGAGGCTTGTAAAATGGTCGTTATGCTAGTGAGCCTATTTAAAGTAAATATCCCTGAATCACACTTTGATTTCATCACACAATTCAATTAGACTACATCATATATTTGCATGACTAGCAACCTGTGCAGACACAAGAGGCCTAGTATTTTTCTGTGGATTATGCCATGCTGTATAGGTATAGCTTCTGAAGGCACCGAGGGTGCCAGAGCTCCCAGATGGTGCTCAAAGAGAGTAAAATGTATCATCTGTAACTCCTAAGATCAAGGACACCACTCTATTGATCACTTTTGTTTACAAGAATATATCATTCTTCAGAATAAAAACACCCCCTATGGAATCAAACTTTAAAGGAAGTGGGGTGAGATAAAGTAGATACCTGGCATAGCCTTGCCAAGGCAGTGATTACTACTACTGACATTAGCTCCCTGGAAAGAGTGTAGATACCACTTTAGTGACTGGGAATAGACTCCATCCTGAACTTCTATGCCAATGAAAAATAAGATGTCAGTGAAAATGCATCTGAGATCAGCAGTAAGCATACAGGGCAGGTTACTGCCCTCTTATTTCAAATATAATTAAATGGCCCCATGGAGGACATTTATTTAATGATACTTGTATTTCTTGTTAAAGTCTTTCAACTCAGCACCAAATTGCAGAGAACAAGCTGCTATATTGCAGAATGGTAGTGACTGAGTATGCTGCCTGCTATTTTATAGTTAGCTTTGTATATCATTGCATTAATTCTGATAACTGTAACACTCACATATACCAATGTCAGAACGTCTGTATTATGGCTGACATCTTCCCCACATGCAGACACTGCATATTCAGGGGATCCTTGTGTTCCACATTTGCAGACAGATGTTCTGCTTGATCTGCCCTTACAGCATGCCCACTATCACACAGTGCCTGACATGCAAGGTTGTTGGCACACTAATGCACTGTGTAGACTGTACCAGAACAGAAGGGCATATGGCAGGCCAGGTATGTCTCTCATCATATTGACTGAGCATCAGCTTATTATTTGCCCATGCAGATGCCACTTCCAAATAGCTTACCAATGCCATTTGTACACCACAGTAGTTCTACCCAGTGGTGCATAGTGGTCTACATTATGCTGGAAGGTGCCTGTGTTGTCAACATTTACTTGTCCGTATTTGGCACACCTTAGTGGCACTATGTGCATGTTATCCTGCATAAATACTAACCCTGTGCAAGCCCACATGCTCTGTCTTTATCCCTGTCTCATACAACATAGCCACAGGGGCACACCCTCATACAACCTCCATGGATTCTAATGCCCAACAGCACCATCCTGATGTTATTGTACATTTTCTCCCCAGGTCAGGGGACTGCTGCTGTATCATTTTATGCACATCTTCTGCCCCCCCAGCACCCATTAGTAATGGGTGCTAACCCAAACCCTAATGCTGCCCCTTCCCTCAACCCTAACCCTATACCTTACCTTCATAAAAACCTTCCCGTAACATTGCCATTACACAAGACACACTCAGACACACAAACATTCACAAATACACAAACAAGACTGTATTTATCCCCTAACCTAACCCTAACCCTAACCATAAAATACACAAACTTGTACACAAACATACAATGCCTATCATTCAGTCATCCTTGACCCTAATCCTAATTCACGTATCCAAAATAATCTCACCCCTTCAGCCCCACTTACCTGCCTTGTCATTTCACATCATCGACACTTCCACCACTTGGCTATCCATACCATTGATATTAAAGCACATCCCTTGCATATGTCCAGGAAACACGCACATATACACCTATATATATATATGGTTCTACCTGACTTCACCGACACGCCGGAACATCGACAGCGAAATCGAGAGCCGCAGAAGAGCGAAAGTGCAGAAGACCCGGCCTGACGGGACCCAGAACATCGACAGTGCAGAAGACCGACCCGACGGATGAAAGCACGGACGCTGACGATGCCGAAATGGGAAAAGGCTGTGTGCGCAGAGTATGAGACGGACGGGTGTGCGATAAGGTAAGTGTGGATAGGGGTGGGTTAAGTGAGTTAGGGGGAGGCGGGGGTCAGTAAAGTGTCGCGGTAGTGAATGTGTTTGGGATAAGTGAGTTAGGGTTAGGCGGAGGTAAGTGTCGCGGTAGTGATTGTGTTTGGGTTAGGCGGGATAAGTGAGTTAGGAGTGTTGCGGTAGTGATTGTGTTTGGGTTAGGGCGGGATAAGTGAGTTAGGGTTAGGCGGGTCAGGTAAGTGTGCGGTAGTGACGGACCTTAGGGTTAGGGTTTGGGTCAGGGTTGTAGGTAGTTGTGTATGTGAGGTTTAGTGTGGGTTTGCAGGGATTTTGGTGTGCTTGTGTTGTGTATGTGGTTTTGGATGGGGAATGTGTTTTGTTTGTTGATTGTGGTGTGTGAAGTGTATACATGTGGATTTTCGTGTTTTGTACTGTCGGTTATGTGGTTTTGTTTCGGTGTTGTGGTGTTTCGGTGAAGTCAGGTAGAACCCTATATATATATATATATATATATATATATATATACACACACACACACACACACACACACACACACACACACACACACACACACACACACACACACCACACACATATACAAACATAACATTCACACACATAGATATCTGTATCTATATCTATGTCTATGTCTATATCTATTGATGCATCTGTATAAGTATCTATATCTATCGCTGTCTCTATATATCCATTGTCAGACTCACTATCATTGTGTCAACACCTCCCCTACTGGTCTGTTTGGTCTTTATGTTTTATCTTTGTAAATCTGCTCCTGCTTTCATAGCGCTTCCCTTTCTCCATCCTCTGATTTCCCATTACATCCTTCCCCATCTATCCTTCTTGACAGAAAAAAAATTGGGCACCTGCCTCCCCCCAAAAAATACCCTCCTCACTGCCACAGTTTTCTAAAAAAAAAAAAAAATATTATATATATGTATATGTATATATATATATATATATATATATATATATATATATATATATATGGGTGTACTTTCCTAAAACGAAAATTCACTTTTTCAAAATGGGAAAGTACATCCCCGCGTAAGCGAAAATGCACTTTAACGAAAGTGCACTTTCGCTTAAGCTCACTAGGCCAAACCTACCGCACCACAATGGAGGACATTTAAAAACGGGCTATGTCCTCCAGTGTGGTGCGATAGTCATGGACCTTAGGCTAAGTCACAGGTCAAGGTAAGGAGATAGCCCTACTAACTATCCCCTTACCCTAACCCGTGCCCTAACCCTAAGGTCCGTGACTATCGCACCACAGTGGAGGACATAGCTCGATTTGAAATGTCTTCCACTGTGGTGCGATAGTGACGGACCTTAGGGTTAGGGCACGGGTCAAGGTAAGGGGATAGCCCTACTAACTATCCCCTTACCCTAACCCATGCACTAACCCTAAGGTCCGTGACTGCTAGCCTGTTCGGTCTAGCGGGTTCGCGAAAGTGCACTTTTGTGAAAGTGCACTTTCACGTTAGTGTGTGGGTGTACTTTTGAAGTTCGAAGTAGTGAACTTTCGTTCTTCAAAAGTATTAATCACCAGTAAATATTTCCATACCAGATCAGTCGAGGCCCGGGTTAACAATGACCGCCACCAGTACTGTTAGCCAACAGGGTGCTGGTGGAAATTGGGCTACTGTTGGCCGAAGGAGGAGAAGAGATGGAAGGCATGGCCGAAGGCAGGAAGAGAGGAGAAAGGCTAGGACTGTGGTAGTGAGGGTCAGAACTTTGAATGTTGGCAGTATGACTGGTATAGGGAGAGATTTAGCTGATATGATGGACAGAAGGAAGGTTGGTATATTGTGTGTGCAAGAGACCAGATGGAAGGAGAGTAAGGCTACGTGTATCAGAGGTGTGTTTTGTTTTATCATGGTGTGGATGGGAGGAGAAATGGCGTAGGAGTTATTTTGAAGGAACAGTATGCAAAGAGTGTTTTGGAGGTGAGTGTCAGATAGAGTGACGTTTATGAAGCTGGAAACTGATGGTGTAATGATGAATGTTGTTAGTGCATATGCTCCACAAGTTGGGTGTGCAATGGATGAGAAAGAAAAATTTTGGAGTGAATTGGATGAAGTGGTGATGACTGTACCCAAGGGTGAGAGAGTGGTGATTGGAGCAGATTTTAATGGGCATGTTGGTGAAGGGAACAAAGGGGATGAGGAAGTGATGGGTAGGTATGGTGTTAAACAAAGGAATGCAGAAGGTCAGATGGTAGTGGATTTTGCAAAAAGGATGGACATGGCTGTGGTGAATATGTATTTTAACAAGAGGGGGGATCATAGGGTGACATACAAGAGTGGAGGAAGATGCACACAGTTGGATTATATCTTATGTAGGAGGGCCAGTTTGAAGGAGATTGGAGACTGTAAAGTGGTTACTGGAGAAACAGCATAGGATGGTGGTTTGTAGAATGACGGTGATCAAGAAGAGCAGGAGGAGTGTGAGGGCAGCACCAAGGATCAAATGGTGGAAATTGAAAAAGGGTAATTGTGAGGTGGAGTTCAGGGATGAGTTAAGACAGGCATTGGGTGGCAGTGAAGAGTTACCAAATAGCTGGGTAACTACAGCAGAACTACGAAGGAAGACAGCTAGAAAGGTGCTTGGCATCACCTTGGGATAGAGGAAGGACGACAAGGAGACATGGTGGTGGAATGAGGAAGTACAGAAGAGTATACAGGCAAAGAGGTTGGCAAAGAAGAAGTGGAATTGTCAGAGAGATGAAGAAAGTAGACAGGAGTATAAGGAGATGAGGTGCATGGCAAAGAGAGAGGTGGCAAAGGCTAAGGATAAGGCATACGAAGAGTTGTATGAAAGGCTGGACATGAGGAGGGAGAAAAGGACCTGTACCAATTGGCTAGACAGAGGGACCGAGCTAGGAAAGATGTGCAGCAGGTAAAGGTGATAAAGGATAATGACAGAAACTTACTCACAAGTGGGGAGAGTGTGTTGAGGAGATGGAAAGAGTACTTTGAGGAGTTGATGAATGAAGAGAATGAGAGGGAGAGAAGGTTGGAACATGTAGGGATAGTGAATCATGAAGTACAATGGACTAGCAAGGAGGATTTAAGGATAGCTATGAAGAGAATGAAGAATGGAAAGGCTGTTGGCCCAGATGACATACCTGTGGAATCATGGAAGTGTTTAGGTGAAATGGCAGTGGTGTTTTTAACCAGATTGTTTAATGAAATCTCAGAAAGTGAGAAGATGCCTGAGGAATGGAGAAAAAGTGTTTTGGTACCGATTTTTAAGAATAAGGGTGATGTGCAGAGCTGTAGTAACTACAGAGGGATTAAATTGATCAGTCACAGCATGAAGTTATGGGAAAGAGTAGTGGAAGCTAGGTTAAGAAGGGACGTGATGATTAGTGAACAGCAGTATGGTTTCATGCCGGGAAAGAGCACTACAGATGCAATGTTTGTTGATGGAGAAGTGCAGAGAATGTCAGAAGGAGTTGCATTGTTTTTTTGTAGACTTAGAGAAAGCATATGACAGGGTGCCTAGAGAGGAGTTGTGGTATTGTGTGAGGAAATCAGGAGTGTCAGAGAAGTATGTAAGAGTGGTACAGGATATGTACGAGGGTAGTGTGACAGCAGTGAGGTCTGCGGAGGGAGTGACGGATGCATTTAAGGTGGAGGTGGGGTTACATCAAGGATCAGCTCTAAGCCCTTTCTTATTTGCAATGGTGATGGACAGGTTGACAGACGAGTTCAGACAGGAGTCCCCATGGACTATGATGTTTGCAGATGACATTGTGATCTGTAGTGAGAGTAGGGAACAGGTGGAGGAGACCCTGGAGAGATGGAGATATGCTCTAGAGAGAAGAGGAATGAAGGTCAGCAGGACTAAGACAGACTATATGTGTGTGAATGAGAGGGAGGATAGAAGAATGGTGAGGATGCAAGGAGTAGAGGTGGCGAATGTGGATGAGTTTAAATACTTGGGGTCAATAGTTCAGAGTAACGGTGAGTGTGGAAGAGAGGTGAAGAAGAGAGTACAGGCAGGATGGAGTGGGTGGAGAAGAGTGTCAGGAGTGATTTGTGACAGACGAGTACCTGTAAGCGTGAAAGGGAAGGTCTACAAGAGGGTAATGAGACCAGCTATGTTATATGGGTTGAAGACAGTGGCATTGACAAAAAGGCAGGAGTCTGAGCTGGATGTGGCAGAGTTAAAGATGTCAAGATTTGCACTGGGTGTGACAAGGGTGGACAGGATTAGGAAAAAGTATATTAGAGGGTCAGCCCAGGTTGGAAGGTTTGGAGACAAAGCCAGAGAGGCACGATTACGTTGGTTTGGACATGTGCTGAGGAGGGATGCTGAGTATATTGGGGAAAAGATGCTAAGGATGAAGCTACCAGGTAACAGGAAAAGAGGAAGGCCTAAGATAAGGTTTATGGATGTGGTGAGAGAGGACATGCAGGTGGTTGGTGTGACAGGGCAAGATGCAGAGGACAGGAAGAAATGGAAACAGGTGATCCGCTTTGGTGACCCCTAACGGGAACAACCGAAAGAAGATGATGATGATGATGATGATATATGTGTGTGTGTGTGTGTATATATATATATATATATATATATATATATATATATATATATACACACACACATACATATACATATGCAGACATATATATATTTATACACACGCAAACATATATATATATATATATATATATATATATATATTTTATATATATATATATATATATATATATATATTTACGTATGCATATACATATGCATATATATATATATATATATATATATATATATATATACACACACACACACACACACACACACACACACACACACACACATATGCACATACCCATACACACACACACACACACACACAAACACACGTGTGTGTGTGTGTATATTTTCCATGGCTTCTCTTCCTTCTTTCTGACTTTTTTATACTACAATTTCCTCCCCATTTTAAAGAATAAAACTTCATAATGACATTAATGGCAGCCACTTACTGGGTGTGAGTCAGAATATTGTATTTGACAGGCATGTACTTGTATGCATGCACCATATTCACTACTGCTGTTTGGAATTCCCTAGCCAAACTCATGAAACACCTCTCTCCTTACTGGTACTGCCATTTCTTTGAGTGGGTTTCTTAATTGCCTAATGCTCATTGCACTAAATTTCTTTTTCTTAATTGATAATTGCTTTTACGTAAGCCTCATTGTGCCTCTTGGTATCTCCTTAGTTGCTCTTGTGCTGTAATGATAGGCATGTTTCTGAATCCCAGGATAAGTATACTAATCTTCAAAGGACTATTTAATATATAATTCTACAGTTAAACAGCCAGACTGGCTGCACTCAAGAAAAAAAATGTTTCAGTTTTTAATGTTTTTTTTTTTCCCCTTTTTTCAAACTAGCTGATTGATATTAAATGCAGGTTTTAAAAAGTGATGCTTTCAGAGCCCAGGGACCAGCATCCTCATTATAAAAGCAAACACTGAGTGATTATTTGCTTCACTTTGAATAGTACTTTTTAGAAAAGGTTTTGCTATAAATTAACCATTAATTAGGGGATATTCTTTATTAGCATAGAAATGGCATACAATACATACTGTTGAAAAGGCAAAAGAGTAACACAGAGACACTTTGCTGGCTTTCAATAGCATTAAACTTGTATGAAAATCACACTTTTACACTTTTGTCTGCTGAATGCAACAAAGGAGAGCTCCATTTACAGAGCTCAAGGGGCTTACCTTAAGGATTCCGTTAATACCATCTTCTTAACTGGGACATCTTAAGTACTATCCATGGATTTTTGCTGTGAATGCAACTTTGAATACAAATACACCTACTTACAGCTTTGATCTATAATACTGATTCATATATTAAGAATTTTGACATTTACTCCTTAGCTATAGATTGTTTCTTGTACACAAGAATGATGAAAAAGTGCAGAAACACTGCACAGTGCAGAGACTATGGTCAGGTAGGGCAGCGAAAGAAACACTGCAAAGTGCAGAGACTATGGTCAGGTAGGGCAGCAAAAGAAACACTGCAATGTGCAGAGACTATGGTCAGGTAGGACAGTGAAAGAAACACTGCAAAGTGCAGAGACTATGGTCAGGTAGGGCAGCGAAAGAAACACTGCAAAGTGCAGAGACTATGGTCAGGTAGGGCAGCGAAAGAAACACTGCAAAGTGTAGAGACCATGGTCAGGTAGGGCAGCGAAAGAAACTACAAACTGCAGAGACTACACTCATGTAGGGCGACACAGGAAGTCAGTATGGCAGAACAAATGTAAAACTAGAAAATAAAGTTATGATCTATTTGTGAAGTTCTTTCAGACAACATGGAACATTTGGTAAACCCAAAATAAAGAAATATATATAATCAAACAAGTTGCTAGTACAGCTATAGCTTCTAAGTTCATTTGATGTCAAGTGTGCCTGTATGTCTGCATCCATTTCTGGTGGTTCAGAGTAGAAATATGTCATTTTTAATATGGTCCATCTCATATATTTTCTAATATATGATGTCCTTCCATATCACTGTTGCAGTTTTCTAAACGTAAGGGATCTCCCACCAGGGCAGCCCAATGCTCGGCCAGTATACAAAAGCCTAATGATCTTGTACGCACCGTACGGCACACTTATTCTCCCCACATAGAACGCAGGGCATAAAAAGGATGTACAGATGTATGGATGCAACTACCAGAATGTCTTTGCTGCCAGTTCGAATGTCATTATTGCTAATTGGTCTGAATGCCTTGTTATGGTACTGAATAAGTGCCCCATTGGGTTTGTTTCTTTTTTACTTTTCTTGGTCTTGAATTTTATTTTTCTACTGAGAGTTCAAGTCATCCAAGAAGGGAAAATGTCAATTTAGCAGACAGGTTCCCCAGAAGGATTGTCACAATGTCTTTTTTGTTTGAGTGCTTCCCACGACCATACCTCTTATAATATCTCTAAGGCATTTGTGCCTAAGACACTCAGAATCCAGTTGTCTTCTCTGGCCATTTATCTTGAAAACCAGCAGCTTAAACAGTTATCCCAGAGGCCAGAGCACTGTGGCAAAATCCTTTAACCTGAGATACTCCTGCTAGGTAAGAAGAAGGCCACAATGTCTTGGCTGGATTCTTTAGCTGTGCAGCCTCCACCAAATGTCCCTCTAGAAGTGGGTAATAGCTCTGTAGGTCATTCAGCTTCTACATCAGATTTCTGTTGTCAACCCCATGGGAGGCTAGTACAGATCCATTTTTTCATACATCCTCTGAAGCTTTTCAGGTGTCTCCTCCAGACTTCGAGGGGTGCCACAGTTGATTATATCAAAGGGTCTTATAGAGGAATTTTGCAGATCTTGGTCAAGGACAAGGTTCCAGGTTCTCTTATTGGATCTTGCCAAGGGTCAGAACCTTTGGTATTTGTTAGGGCTAATGTTCCTTCCAAGAAAAGACAAAATCTGAAGCATGTTTTGGTCCATCCTAAGGATCCTCAAAGGGAATGGCAAGAATTTACTCAGGGCTTGTTTTCTGCCTTGATGGCCCTAAAGTCTCCTCAAGGGGTTTCAGTACCTGCTCCTCCTTGGACCTCTACCCCTTCTAAATGGCTTAGGGAAATGGATTCCACAGATGAAGATTCAGTGTCTGATGAGGGGTCTTTGTCCTTTTCTTCACAGATGCCTTCACATTTGACTTATGGTTCTGATGAAGAGGAGTCTGTTAGCCCTGAGTCTCCTTTTGAGGAATTGTCCTCTGGGAACACAGTTGCTAGGATTATGGAATGCTTTAAGTGGGATTTTTCTCAAGTGTCTGATATTCAGAGAAGATATTAGGAGTTGCTTCAGGTGGATACTCATAAACTGCTGCTTCCAAGTCTCCTAATTCTCAGCCTCCTATTTCTAAGAAAACTGATAGGTTTTATAAGGTTCCTGTGGATTGTCAGTTTTTATTTGAATATCCTGCTGGTGATCCTGCTGTGGTGTCAGTCCCTTCTGACAAACCTTCTAAGTTTTTGCCCTCCTCCAAACTTTTGCCTTCTGATAAGGATAATATGGCAATATAGAGGATTGGTAAGAAAGTTTACACTGTTTCTATCTTGACCTTTAGGGCTGTTAATTACCAGACCCACAAGATCAGTTATGCTCTGGCCTTGATTGCTCAGGCTTGTCAGGTTATTTATGATCTCCTTGATTCTGAAGGCAAATCCTTTGCCTTATTTATTTTAGGTTCTGCTTATCAAGTCACTCACCACTCTATTAAGTGCAGCTATGATGCTGCTGATGCCTCTTCCAGGGCTGCAGCTTTTGGGTCTTTCATGAGGTGTTGTTCCTGGTTTAATCTCCAGTGTCTGCCTCAGGACCTTAAGGCCAAGTTGTTGGATGCTCCTTTGGATAATAAACATCTCTTTGGGACTGCTGCTGCTAACATATTTAAGTCTCTTCAAGAGAAAGCCAAAACCTTGCAGGACCTTAAACTTATTTTTGTCTTTCCTATCCCTAAATTCCAGAGGAATTATCCTTCTAGATCTGCTTTTGTTTGCAGCCAACCCTGCCAAGCCTCCAAGGGCATGAAGGGTGGTAGGTGGCCCCCTCTGCTAAGGCTACCCAGATTTTGGTAGCCCAGAAGCCTCCTTTATCTGATAAGCCTACTTCTCTTTGACAACTCCCCCCTTCTTTTATACCAGGTTCCTTTGTCACTTCAGCTTTCCCTTTGTCTTCCAAATTGGTGTCTCATCAGTCCAGACTTTTGGGTTCTATCATCCATCAGGGTTACTTCATGGTGTGAAAGTCTCTCCTTCCTTTTTCAGGGATTCCTCTTCTCCTTTAGAGAAACTTCTTTATTTTCCAGAGGTTCTAGTGTCCCTGGTGAACCAAGGAACCATTCAATCTGTCCAAGTGGGAAAGGGTTTTTATTCCAGGATATTTCTGGTACTGCAAAAGGAGAGCACTTGGAGACCTATTCTGGATCTCTCCCAGCTCAACACCTTTCTCAAGATTCTTTCTTTTTGGATGCTTACTCTTCAAACCCTGTTTTCTCTTTTTTACCCCAGGCTTTTCTGGTGTCTTTGGATCTAAAAGATGTTTACCTTCATATCCCCTATTCAGGATGTTTTTATGTTTCTCTGTGTCTTCCTTTCATTTTCAGTTCGCTACTTTGCCCTTTGTACTCTCTACTGCCCCAAGGGTATTCACAAAATGCCTAGCTCCTGTTATTGCTTTTTGCAGACTCCAAGACATTCAGATTTTTCCTTATGTAGATTACCTGTTGCTTCAGATGCCTTTTCCCTATCATCTGTATCAGGATCTGGAGTTCATCATTTCTTTTCTTCAAAGTCTGGAGTTCACTATCAACCTAAAAAAGTCTATCCTAACTCCGTCTCAGGATCATGTGTGTCTGGGATGCAGGATTCAGATAGTGCTAATACTGGTTTCTCTTCCACCTCCAAAAGTTCTTTCAGTCTCTTCTTCCTCTTCCTGCCATGCTAGCCAGGGAGTTTCTTCAGGCGCTGGGATTCATGGCCTCTTCTCTTCCACTGCTCCCTCTTGCCCGACTGTATATGCAGAAGCTTCAGTGGTACCTCAGGTCAGTTTGGCTGCAGCATTGTCATCCCCTGGATTTCAGTGTACCTCTCCTTCCCTGTCTCAAGATGGAATTTGAGTGGTGGATTCGACAGTTCACTCTCAACCCATGCCAGCCCTTTCAGCCTCCAGTCCCTTCTCAAGAACTGTTCACCGATGCCTCAGACATGGGGTGAAGGGTTTCTTTTGGTCACCTCAGATTTCAGGATATATGACCTCTCCATCAGAAGTCAGACCATATCAGCATCAAAGAGATGAGACTTCTAATTCTGGCCGTTCAAGCTTTTCACCCCATTTTCTCTTCAGGCCCCTTGAAGATGTACACAGACTACACTACAGTGATATGGTACATCAATAAGTAGGGAAGTAGAAAGTTTTATCTCCTCTGCAGGATGGCTCTTCAGGCTTGGGAGGTGTCTCTCATTTAGCAGTTAACTCTTCAGGTAGTATACCTTCCTTCAGAGCACAATCTAGTGACATATTCTCTGAAAATGTCCAAAACACAGGCTCATGAATGGATGCTTCACAGAGAAATGTTTTTGGACATTGTCCATTGGATTCCCCAGGTAGATCCTTTTGCCTCTCCTGTGAACAGGCAAGCTTCTCTTCTGTTCCAGACTGCCATGCCATCTGGCATGGAAGATGGATGCCCTTTCTTTTCCTTAGAGGGGATGCTTCTTTGTGCTTTCCTTCCTGTCCTTCTTCTTCAAGTGTCCTGCAGAAGATTGAGCTGGGCTCCCCAAAATTCTTGCTAGTGCCTCCCTTTTGGTTCTCCCTCTTAATGCATCTGGCCTGGGGCAATCACTACAAGTTACCTCACCAATTGGACCTCCTCACACAGGACAAGAGGTCTCTCATCCATCCTCACTTGTCCCTCTTCAACTGACAGTGTGGGTTATAGGGTTTTGATCCCTTTCAGGCACCCCTTTTCTGTGGACATGCTCAGGGTTTTACAGGAGGCAAGGAAACCCTCAACCAGAGAATCTCATGTGTCCAAATGGAAAAGATTTTCTGTCTGGTGCCATCCTCATAACCAGGACCTGTTTTCAGTGGAGTTCTCTCTGGTCCTGTCTTATTTTTGTGAGTTGCTCCAGTCTGGCCTGTCCTATTCTTCTGAAAAGACCCATTTGTCAGCCTTTTGCCCTTGTCTGCCCTTGAATCCTCTTTTGGCTTCTCATTTTGAGGTCAAACAATTTCTTAAAGGCGTCTTGCATATTAGGTCCCCAAGGAAGCCTATTCCTCCTCCTTAGGACCTTAATGTTGTTTTGGAAAAATTGACTTAGTCTACTTTTGAGCCTGCAGATTATGCTTCTATGCAACACTGCACCTGGAAGACTGTCTAGTTGCTGGCTCTTACATTTGCTCGGAGGGTTTCTGAGCTACATTCCTCCTTTTTTGGTTTTTCGCAGGGACAGGGTTTCCCTTTGTATTAATCATCCTTTTTTGCGGTAGTAAATGAGTTGTCCTTGAATCAGTCGGTACAACTTCCATCCTTTTTCCCTTCTCCTCAGTCTGCAAGTGAGAGGGTCCTGCATACCTTGGATTTGCACAGACAGCTCGGGTACTATTTGGATAAAGCTAACGTCATCCATAAGTCTGATTGGCTTTTTGCTTCCTTACATCCCAAGACATTGGGTTTGGTTGTTTTTAAGCAAACCATCTCCTCCTGGATATTGAAGGTCATTTTCCTTTGTTATATTTTTCATGGAAAATATCTGTCTACTTTTGTTAGAGCTCATTCCACTAGGACTGTTGCCTCTTCTGGTGCCTTCTTCAAGGGGTTGGACACCAGTTCCATTCTTGAAATTGCTGCTTGGTCTTCAGTGCATGCCTTTACTAAGCATTATAAGTTGGATATGGTTTCTATGGCCAGAGCAGGTTTTGCTGTAACCATTTTATATGGGTTTGTTGAGGGCTGTTCCCAGCCTTCCATCTCCCATTCTGTTTCTTGAGCTTTTTACTCTCCCTTCTATTTAGAATACTGCAGCAGTGATCTAGAAGGACATAGTACAGTTGTGTAAAATCTTTTTTTTTTTTTTTGGATTCCCTTCTGGATGAGGGTTTCCCCTTTTTCTTCTGCATTTTTCCTTCTGGATGTACATGGACTCTGCTATGGAGAATGTTATCTTCTGGAGCAATTCAGTTCTGCATAGTTGGATCCATACATCCCTTTTATGCCGTACTTTCTTTGTGGGAAGCATAAGTGTGACATACAATACATACAAGATCATTAGGATTTTGTATACTGATGAGGGTCAGGCTGCTCTGGGTGGAAGATCCCTTCTGTCTAGAATATGGCAACAATAAAGAGAAGTCATCTACTGTTATGGTAGGATTTTACACAAATGCACTTTTTTTTTCTTTCTGATGAGGTTCCCTGTCCCACATAGCCTTAGCATCCATCATAGCCACATATCACAAACCTGCTTTTCTTATATACTGCCATTCCTCTGTAAAACAGCAAACCATTGATTAATCCATAGTGGCCCTATGAGGCATGGGCATTTCCCACAAGAAAATTATGTCACATGACTGTCAACAGTGCCTTGTATGTATCCAAGGGGCTTTAGTTAGAAACTTTGGAAGCTTTCGTCTTTTTTCTATAACTATGGGAGGTGAGCAGTGTGCACATAAGGCTGGTCCAAGCAGGATGCAGGATGCCCCTTCTTATTCTTTTATCCCATATGGTGTCAAGATGCAAACACCCCAGTGCTGTTTATCCAACTGAGATATGTTCAGGTTCATGGGTGTGTACAAGGCTAATGACCACTGGGGTCTTTTTAAACCTAGCCATATATCTCAAATTTCTGACAAGTTCTGGTACCCTTTGTAGTGTAGGCAGGGACTTGGGAGACAAATCATTTACATGCTGCCTGTGTCCATTAGAGACATAGATGCCAAACCGGCATGAATTCCTGATGCCCCATGTAGTTTTCCAAGTCACACTTGAATTGGGAAAGTCTGTTCCAGAGAAGGGGTAGTCTCTGGGATACATACCTGTCTGTCGTTCAGGACCTGTTTATATCATAGGCAAGGTTTAAGCCTTTACAATGGTCAGTTGTAGTGCTGCTTGTTCTGTGAATCTGAAGGAAGTTCATCAGAGTAGGATCCAAAGACGTCTTGTATGCCAGGCATAGATATCCCATCAACAGCCTATAGGAGACAAAATACTGGTATAGGGCTTTTAGGTGGTCTGCATAGGACAAGTTATTTATGCCTTGTATTCTTTTAGTGAGGAACCTCTGTGGATGTTGCAGCTGTTGGATGTGCCTCTTTAGGTACATACCAAAGGGTTCATTGTATGCAACGATAGGTTTTAATGCATGCTGAATACAGTGGAACAATGACCTGCTTGGACCTAGATGTCATACATTTGTTTATAAGTTACACAACATAGAATAACTTCCTCAGTACTGAAGATACATGATGGTCAAAGGGTAGATTGCTGTCAACATGTATCCCCAAGTCCCTGACTTCTGGATAAACTCTTAGGAGTGTGTTGTCAATATGGTAATTCCCAGGGGTAGTTGAATTCCAGAATGATACCATTATGCATTTCTTGGCATTTATTTTTAGTCCATGGCTCTGACACCAGTTATTGTCTGCATTGGCCCTTCATGGAGAACATTACTGTTAGTAGGGGATTCTATGACTATTCCTAATTTGCAATGATCTGCAAATGTGGTCAGCCAAAGACCCTTGACATTGACCTTGACTTTAGAAAAGTAGATGCCAAAAAAGAATGGTCCAAGGACCAATCCCTGAGGGACTCCACTGGTGATTGTCTCTATGTAAAGATAGACTCCCCAATTCTAACTTCATTGGTCCTGTCTGTGAGCCAGATGGCTAACCACTGGGTGACAGAGGGGGCTTGAACTTTTGCAAGGTTATCACTTAATGGTAGGAAGATAGCCTTAGAGTAGGGTTAACTGGATTTCTGGTTTTATTTTTACTTCAAAGGAGACTATTTTGTGGTATGACCTTACCAGAGATGACATTACACTAGGGGCTGTGCCGTGCTTTCCCATATTAGTGAGGACCAGACCAAGAATGTTTGCACCCCTGGTTGGTGCACTGACAATCTCGTTCAGGGATGTGTAATTCATCAGCCTCCACTAAGAATCACTTCCATTCCAGTATAACCCAAGGCCATTCCCAAGAAGGAGAGCTGAAGAATAATTTGCCTCAGCATTGCCACCCCTCCGTTTTTTTTCCGGAGTGTCCAAAAAATCAGTAGGGCACTCCGGTTCTCCGGTTCTCACTCTGAGAGTCCGGAAATACAAAGCACGACGTCAGTGCATCTGTACGCTAACTAAAAAAAAAAAATGACATTGCCATCTTGGTTGATTGGCTGCTTGCAGCAGAAGAGGCTCATGCAGCAAGCAGCCAATCAACACTTAGATTTGCGAGTCGATGCCTGCAAAAGTCCGTGAAAATTAAGGGATAAAAAGCGGTGCTCTCAGGTATATGTTACCTTTTACTAAAAAGGTCGGTGAGGTACTTACTTAAGGTCTGAAATTTCTTTGCTGGTTCGGCTGTTTGAAGTTCGGGATACCTTCGGTGGATTGCCTGGTGTTGTGGTCTTCTTGTGGCTGTGTCCTTGTCTGCTGGCTTCTTTTGCTGCTGGAGCCTGGAATCGATTCGGTCGGAAGGAAGGATTGCCCTAGTCCTGCTGCTTGCTTGCTGGAGCCTGCCCCTGGAAGGGAAGAGTAGTGCTGTGGACCGGGTGGTGTGCTCCCCTGCCTGCTGCTTGCTTGCTGTGCCTTTGTTAGCTGCATGTCCTGTTCTGGCTGAGAGCTTGTTTAAGGAGCCCTGCTGCTACTTTTCTGGAGGTAAGTGGAAAGTTTTTAATATGGATGGATTGAGGTAGATTTTCAAAGCTTAGTGTGGCAAGGGGAATGAGATACTGCCAGCACAGCTACTAGTGAATTTTTTAAACATTAAACTTATATTAATTAACTAGCTGTGCTGGCACTATCTCATTCATTGATGGTGACAACACATGATTTGTATAAGATGTGTGTAACTATATCTAGATGTTCAACATGTTGTGGTGTTATTAACTAGAACAATTTCTAGTTTGTAATCACCACATCTATCTTAGTCTTTATCTATAGTTTCTAGGATACAATCTGCAGACTGAGATATATAGCAAGGGTTGGTTTGGCTGTTTTTAACTGCAGTTATTGTAATTTTTTATTTTTCATGTGGGTGCACTTTGATTTATTATTTTTCATGTGGGTGCACTTTGATGTTACAATGAATGTATACTGACTATGAGTTACATAGGGTTCTTGCTATGATTGTAGAACTATCATTTCTCTAGTTTGTCATCACTGCTATGTTTACCTTGATCTGCATTTTCTAGGGTATACCAAGGCTTATTTTGGCTGTTTTTACTGCAATGTTTTAAATCTTTCATGTGGTTTTGTACTTTGTTACAGTGAATATATAATGACTGCATGATTTGTATAAGATGCCTGGACTGTAGAACGGTCTTTTCTAGTCTGTCATCACCGCTATGTTTACCTTGACCTGTTTTTCTTTCTAGATGTATTGTCTTGGGTATATAGTAAGGCTTAATGTAGGTGCTTTTCTTTGGGACTGTCAATGTGAAATATTTCATGTGGTTTTGAGCTTGTTACAGTGAATATATACTGGATATTGTCTTATTAAATATGTTTAAATGTTTCGTTGTGGTGTAGATATTTAAGTTGAGACTACTTTCATATTTATTTAGTGACTCTGTGGGTCACTCTACCTTGGCATTGGTTGAACTACCAATGTTTATTACTATTGCACAGTAAGACTGAACACACTTTGTTAGGGCCATAAAGTTGCTTATGAGGAGTAGGTGGCAATGATTACCTTGTAGTCTGGGGAAAAGGGGGGCAGTCACCAAGGCCATTGATGAGGGTAAGGCAGTTCACACAGCCTACCTTGACCTTGCAAAAGCTTTCGACACAATACCCCACTCGGGTATCATAGAAAAGCTCACCAGCTTAAATGTAAACCCATATGTCGCAAGATGGGTTGCAAACTGACTCAAGGACAGAACCCACAGGGTTAGAGTTGCTGGTGCCATGTCAGACTCCAAGCCGGTCACAAGTGGTGTCCCACAGGGCTCAGTCCTGGGCCCCCTCTTGTTTGGCATCTACTTTTCAGAAGTGCAGGCAAACATAGGAGGATTGTGGCTGACAAAGTTTGCAGATGACTGCAAACTGGGCGCCATAGTTGAAAATCCATCAGACACAGATATCCTTCAGAGAGGTCTCATAGAAACGGATAACTGGTGCCAGAGCCATGGCCTTAAGCTAAACGCCAAAAAATATATAGTCATACCCTTTGGTAAAAACAAGGTAACCCCAAGTTACCACATAGGTGGCAATCCATTAAGCACAGAAGAGGTTATCAGGGACCTGGGGACCCAAGTTGACAGTAACCTTTCTTTTGACACTCACATTGCCAAAGTGGTTAGGAGGACCTTCTACATTGCCCACCTGATTATGAAGGGATTCACATCCAGATCAAGGGAGGTCATTGTTCCCCTGTACTCTTCATTTATCAGACCAATGATTGAGTACAATGCCCCATTCGGAATGTATCTTACCCGACACCTGCAGCAATTGGAAAGACCCCAAAAGTTCCTCACCAAAAGGATAAAGGGGCTCAAAAATATGCCATATGCTGCCCGACTGAAGAAACTCCAGCTCTATTCAATTGCATACCGTCTGCTCAGAGGTGACCTGTGCCTGACATACAAGGCCATGTCCAACCCGGAATTAATGGACATGCTCCACCTCAAAAAATCCAAATCCACCAGAGCCACAAGAGCAAGAGACTTAAACCTCAACACGGATATAAATAGGACGTGCTGGAGGGACAGATTCATCACCCAGAGACTCCCTATGCTGTGGAACAGAATCCCAGTCCATGTGAGACAGAGCACCTCGCTGGCTCTGTTCAAGAGGAATCTTGACCAGTGGATGGGAGATCATAGGTTTACCCCGGGGATCATCTCTGTATCACTGCTGGACAGAGGCACGGCAAACTAATGGGTATAGTATTCTTCAACCTAAGGGGTGGTGAAAAGCCACACAACTCTGGCTAGGCTTATAAATGCCCTAGGGCAGATAGCCTAGTATGAACCTATGAACCTATGTCACTAGATGGATTGCAAACTGGCTCAAGGACAGAACCCACATGGTTAGAATTGCTGGAGCCATGTCAGACTCCAAACCAGTTACAAGTGGTGTCCCACAAGGCTCAGTCCTGGGACCTCTCTTGTTCGGTATATATTTCTCGGAGGTACAGGTCAACACGGAAGGACTGTGGCTGACCAAGTTCGCAGATGACTGCAAACTGGGCGCCATAATCGACTCTCCAGCTGACACAAGCATCCTCCAAAAGGGCCTCATAGAAACAGACAACTGGTGCCAGAGCCATGGCCTCAAGCTAAATGCCAAAAACTGTATAGTCATCCCTTTGGCAAAAACAAAGTGCCCACAAATTACCACATAGGTGGTAATCCATTAAGTACAGAAGAAGTAATTAGGGACCTGGGGACCCAAGTTGATAGCAATCTCTCATTTGACAACCACATGGCCAAAGTGGTTAGAAAAACATTTTATATAGCCTACCTAATCATGAAGGGATTCACATCTAGATCAGGGGAGGTCATCATGCCTCTTTACTCATCCCTCATCAGGCCCATAATTGAGTACAATGCCCCTTTTGGGATGTACCTTAACAGACACCTGCAGCAACTGGAAAGACCCCAAAAGTACCTCACCAAGAGGATCAAAGGGCTCAAACAGATGCCATATGCTGCCTGGTTAAAGAAACTCCAGCTCGACTCAGTGGCATACCACCTGTTCAGAGGCGATCTGTGCCTGACGTATAAAGCCATGTCCAACCCGGAATTAATGGACATGCTGCACCTCAGAAAATCCAAAGCCCATCGAGCTACGTGCTCGAGAGACTTGAACCTCAGCACTGAAATAAATAGGACATGCTGGAGGGACAGATTTATAACCCAGAGGCTCCCTTCATTCTGGAATAAAATCCCAGTCCAGGTTAGGCAGAGTCCCTCATTGACTCTCTTCAAGAGGAATCTTGATGAGTGGATGGGAGATCGTAGGTTTACCCCGGGTATCACTTCTGTGTCGCTGTTAGACAGAGGCACAGTATACTAACCTTGAAAAAGGGCATAGCAAAATAAATTTAAAATGGGTGGCGAAAGCCAAACACATTCTGGCTAGGCTTATAAATGCCCTAAGGCAGATAGCCTAGTATGAACCTATGAACCTATGAACATATACTTAGTAAACTTGTGCCAGCCTTTCCCGTGTGTATATAAATCAGACCTCAGTGTGTCTCAACTGCTTGAGTGGGGGCCCAAAGCACTGTTCGATAAATAGGATGCTGGAGGTCTTCACTTGGCCACTATGCTCAACTCTATAACTGTGCCAGTGGGAGGTGGTGGTGTGGATCTGGAGTGGAAAAGGGGAGAAACCAGCCCCATGTTGACTGTTCTCTGTGCTGTTAAGAGAAATTGCACTTAATATGGGGTGTTGCATCTGGAATACTGTGGGACTACGGAATTCGTCTTTATCATGTCTGCCCATACGGTCTATTTTATCGTTACACAAGTTATTACTGTTGCAGCCAGAGGGTATTATGATTGCTGAACTACATATTTCATCTTTATCATCGTGTTGGCCCACACTGTATGGTTTGTCTTTATGCAAGTTATTACAGTTGTAGCCAGAGGGTATGATTGCTGAGCTACCATGTATTTCGTCTTTATCTTGTCAGTCTACAGTATGCATGAACTTTCTTGCTGTGTCCAGACTCAGCTGGATAACTTTTGCATTGGGTTCTACATAACAGTAGAGGGTCTTAACTTGGTACATTGCTGTAGTGTCTGACCCATGTGTTTTACACACAGTTGAATGCCTTCTGTGCATATTCTGCTGTCACACCAGGTTCATGTGTAACAGCTGCAGAATGTCCCTCAGACAGGAGTTGCTTCTGCCTTTCATTGCTTTACCTTCACTGTTCATTTTTCATGTGGAGTCTCTCATTTTTTTTTCCTTATACCAACTTGGTATTACTAGGGTGTGAAAGTCTGGAGATTCACATGTGAATGTGATCAACTCTGGCTAATGGCTACTGACTGACACAGGCCCCACCAGGCAATGGTGTTGGTCACAAGTGTTTTGATTTTGTATTAATAGCTGTTTTGGTTTATTGTAGTGCTGAGCAAGGATCCTGCATGAATCATGTTCAGGAAAATGTCAATGGATCATCAAGAAGAGGCTGAAAGCGTGTCTCCTAAGAGGTTTTTCTGCAGTTATAATAAGGTGTGGGAGCAAAGCTACTCATGGGTGTGACCTGCTCCAAATGCAGATGCCAGGGCAAAGTGCACATCCTGTGGAACAATTTTCACTGTAAAATGGGAAGGGAAAAGGCATTGAAAAGCCATCAGAAGTCAGACAAACATCAGCAAAGCCTTCAGCTCCAGAGGCAGAACCTTGTAATGACCAAGTTTATTCAGCCACGTAGTGCAACCAGTGAAGCTTCCAAAGTGACTGCAGCTGAAGTGACAGCAGTCTATCATGGAGTGAAACACGGTCACTCATATGTATCTATAGATTGTGGAGGTAAGCTGGCACCGACAGTCTTCCCTGATTCTACTTTGGCTTTGAAATTCAGCTGTGGGAAGTCAAAATCTGAGAGTATTGTCATGAATGTACTTGCCCCTCATTCAGAGGAGCTCCTTCTGCAGGAACTTGGCAATTCCTATTTCTCAGTGGGAACAGATGCATCCAATAAAGGGAACAGAAAAATGTTCCCTTTAATTATTCAGTACTTTACTCACACCCATGGCACACAATAGAAACTCCTTGATTTCTACGAGGATCATAACGGAAGTTCTGAATGTATCTTTACTAGAATAAAGGACATCCTTGTGCATAAAGGGCTCTAAGTACAAAACATTGCTAGCTATGCTGCAGACAATGCATCAGTCAATTATGGAAAGCACAGGTCTGTTTTTAAAAGTTTGAAATCTGAGGTGCCTCACATCATTGCAGCAAAC
Organism: Protopterus annectens; assembly: GCF_019279795.1. Classification (NCBI taxonomy): domain Eukaryota; kingdom Metazoa; phylum Chordata; order Ceratodontiformes; family Protopteridae; genus Protopterus; species Protopterus annectens. Next base: position 1,987,090,975 of record NC_056729.1, on the reverse strand, counting down.
TGTTTATGCCACGTAATACATAACTGTGCTAAGCATGCAAGCAAGTCCCTTGCAAAGTTTGATGTGGAGACTCTGGTTTTGAAAGTATATAGTGAGTTTTCAGCATCTGCTAAAAAAAATGGTACTGTTGAAAGGCTTCTATTCTTTCCTAGACCAGGACTTTAGGGACATCATGCAGCATGTTGTAACAAGGTGGCTGTCTTTGTTCCCAGCTGTGGCAAGGCTGGTAGAATGCTGGCCTGCTATTAAAAGTTATTTTATTAGTCAAGGGCCTGAGGACTGTCACCCCCTTATCTGGAAATTTGTGGAGGCTGATAAGGATGGCATCAGTGGGGATGTGTCTGAGGCAGAGTGCTACATACATTTCATGCACTACATCCTGCAGGTATTCCACAAGTCTATAGCAAAACTTGAAAGTAACACTCTCGCTGCTCCCGAGTTGTACACCATGATGAAAAGTCTTAAAGATGAGTTGCAGAGAAGGCTAGATGACCATTTTTTTTGGTGCTAAAGTTTCATCTGCCTTACAGCACTTTACTCCAGCTGTTGCACAGCAGGTCTGTAGGACCTTCTGTGATTTTTACAGTAAAGCACTTTGTTACCTACAGAAGTGGTTTGATTATGATAATAGTCCTTTTAAAGCTATGTAGGTCCTCAGCCTCCAACATTCTGTAATTTGGCCAGAACTGTGTACGGTTGCAGACGTTTTCAAATTGGACGTGGACATTGGAGCACTTTACTCAGACTACTGCACTTTAACTGCTGCATTGCCAGGCCTGTTACAGATGACAGAGGCATCTGTAAGTGATCGCTGGGTGACTTTTTTTAGTAAAGCTCCAAACTGCAAGCCACTTTACAGACTGGTGCAGCTTGCCCTTTCAATCCCCCTTAGCAATAGCTTTGTGGAAAGGGTTTTTTCAGTTATGGGGGAATGCGTGGACTGATACAAGAAATAAAATGCTTGTGTCTCTTGTTAAGGCAGAGTTGCAGGTCAAGCTAAACTTTAGTTGTTTGCAATTTTATTCATTTGTGAAAAATAACCAGCCATTACTTGAGGCTGCTATCAAATGCCAAATATAGCTTCAAGTATAAGCAATGATTTCTAGCAAAACTGTGAAGACACTTTAAACAGTTGCTTTTCTTTTACTATTGTGTGTGGTGAACCCTTAATGTACTGGTTTGAATGAATTGGTGTTTTTAATATCTAAGTAATTGTATGTCCATTTTAGTACTACCTACATGTGATATTAGACTTGGGCTTAGTCTTCCCATGCTTTTGTGTGATGTACTGTTGTATGTAGTGAACCCTTGAATGAAGTATTGCTAAATAAAGTTTTTTTTTAATTTACTTCTGACTCGTTGCACATTTTTCTACTTATTGGTAACTGTATGTGATATTAAGGACTTGTGCTGAAGGGTGCTAGAGTAAAGGGGTGTGGCTATTAAAGGGAATGGGTGTGGCTTGATTTTGTATGGGGCAGGGCTTGTTTGTCAGGAAATGGCACAGTAGAAAGGTGGCAACCCTAATTTGCCCCCAAAGTAAGGTTCAACCTGCAGACAAGCTGAGTTCCTCCATAGGAAGTCACTGCTGTCTGTGATTTCTGCTGGCAATGATGGCCTTTTTTGGAGTTGATGCAACCATGGAGTTGACACATATACATTCAGGGGAGTGGCTCCGCTCCCTCTGGCAAAAAATACTTTTAAAAAGTGCTTTCTTTTTGGATTTTCTGTTTGTTTAATGCAGTTCAGGGATTCTGATCCTTGGCGCATTCATTTTCATCCACTCATATTATTAGCAATCAGAAAAGATGAATTTCAGTCAGTGTACCATCATAATCTGATTTTGTAAAATATGTTCAATATCATTTCACTTTCTTAGGGTTTTAATTCTGAAAATTATATAATTTTAAATAATCTTAATTAACACTAATAGGCTAAGACCTGTGTACTTTTACTAGGAAATGACAAAGTGATGAGACTTTATATACATATATATATATATATATATATATATATATATATATATATATATATATATATATATATATATATATATATACATGTGTGTGTGTGTGTGTATGTATGAAATGATGGATACACACAAACACATCATAAAAGTCTGCTGAATTAGGTAAATGAAGTACCTTATACTCTAGGTTTAAGCACTATTCCCTAATTCTGCAGGATACGGCACTTCAGTTGTCACTCAGGTGACAGACATCTATTGTATATATGTTTTAATTTCTTGTTTGCATTAATGTTTCCCTTTATGTGGTTTGCATAGCTTTTTATGGCTGTATTGTTTCATGGATGTTTTTCTGTGCTAACCCACTCTATCATACCTCTCAAATGTACCTCATTATGAGGAATGTACCTCATTTGGGATCTTAAAAACTTCACGTTCCTTTAAGTTCCACATTGAAAGGGTCTGTCCCAGATTCAGTGTTAGGAAGATTTTAACTCATATCTATGGTAAATAGAAATGAATCATATTAATTCATTAAAAGATCTTTTTATAAGTAAAACCAGCATATTTTAATCATCCTATGTACTTCCTAGTTGAAGTTGTTAGTAAGTCAGTATGTGTTCCACATTTTGCCCATTTGTTCCACGTTATGAAGGCTAGTGTTCCTCATTTTGGAGATGGAAGGTTGAGAGCTATGCACTTTTATTATATAAACATCAAGAAATTAAATTGATCTGTCAATGTGCCAATACCCCAGGATAACCTTTAGTTTTCACCTTATATTTATATTCAATATATTTAACAACAGTTCCCATCTTGCTGAGGAACTTAAACTGTGATATGCTAGATGATCTAGGTATCCAACTAAACTTACTTTTCATTTTTTCCTTTCAATCTATTATAACCATTTTGTCCTTCTTAAATATTTTTAACTGCAAATGTTTTATGCATACATCTACAGTTGTATAATATTAATGTTTAGGGTGTGTATTGAATATTTATGGATTTCAAATTAATTCCTCAGAACTTTTGCTCATACTATTTCTATGCACATTAATGGTATAAGATAGTCATTTCTGATGCATGCACTAAGCTTTAGTCCACATCATATGATTGCGCTTACATTTTTTTTGGGGTAGATGTAGATGTGTGTGTGTGTGTGTGTGTGTGTGTGTGTGTGTGTGTGTGTGTGTGTGTGTGTGTGTGTGTGTGTGTGTGTGTGTCTGTGTATATGATTCTTCTAACTTCTTTAAAGTAATTTCCTACCATAGAGCTTTACTCACTGGGCATCCACTATAAAGGGATTTTGCTTACTCAGACTTTTGCAGTGAAAAAAAGCAAACAGTTTATTTATTTATTTTATTTTACATTTGTTAACCAGGAAATTCCGACTGGACCAGGTCCATTTTCAGCAGAGGCCTGGGTAAAAAAGCTCCAGCATCAAGTTATACAAATACAGTACATCCAGCATAATACAAAAAACAGGTTACATCATGTATGCTGAGCATAGTAATATAACAAAAAATTAATAAAACACTCCAGGTAAAAGAAGATATAGAACATGGGTAAAAAGACAATGTCAGTTATACATTGGTAAGAGAAGAAAATTTATCAAGTAAGATCCTATAGTTAAAAGTACCCTTTCAGATGACCAAGCCTAAAGGGGATCAGAGATCCAGCATGTGATCAGAGAGGAGTTTGGGGAGTTAATAGCATAAACAAGCGCATACATAAATAATTGTTAATCTTTTTTACTGTGTTGGGTTAAGTTTGTGGTATTATTTTAGTAACCTACTGAGTGTAATGCTCAAATATGTTAAGTTTTATAGTTTGCCCTTCACAAAGTTTAGTTATGTTTTAGTTACCTTATTGTTTTTAATCAGGTCCAGGAACTGCCAGTTTCTGCTTAACTGGTTGTGGTTGTGATTTTCTTTTCATTCTAGCTTTAATAAGTTTCATTTCTATAAATTTAAGTTATGTATTTTCACTGTGTTTGTATAATCTAAGTATACATTTTTGTGTGCAGTTTGCAAAGTTAAATTCTTCCTTTAGGATTCAATGTGATTAAGCTGTATTGATAGCAAAATATATATGTGCATATATATATATTTAGAATATATATTTACAATAAATACATGCACGCATGCACACGCGCGCACACACACACACACACACACACACACACACACACACACACACACGCACACATATGTATATATGGATATAGATAAAAATGCATATATATATAGATATATAGATATATATATATATATATATATATATATATATATATATATATATGATTATTTTACTTTTACATGAATATGCATACATGAAGATATATGTTATGTAAATAATATATCCCATGATAATATGTTAACCTTTTGGAGAAGCATTCTCTGATATGTAGATCTGACACTTGAATTAATCTAGAAATGCATTTTGTTGAAGATGACATAGAGTTTAACACAGCTATTGTCAGCATGTCATCAGAAATTGTATCCTTGGCAGTAATAAGACATATTTTATCTCTGATAAAGCAGACTGAAACCATTTTTGTTTAAGTTACTCAGCAGCTGTTGGCTAAGCCTGCATGCTGATTTTCCCTGTCTTTTCCTTTAGTATAGGTGCATTGGTTGGCCTAGGAATTGCAGCCTTGGTTTTGCTGGCATTTGTCATCAGCGTGTGTGTGCTTTGTTATTTATTCCTATACTCAAAACCTCAACGACTAGACTCAGGCCTTAAGCTACAGAATCTGAAGACATCATCTGAACAAGGAGGTAAGCATATGGCACAATTATTACTGTTTGATGAAGCATGCAATTTATACATAGTGCTTCTGCCAATTTTATAATCAACTTCCATTAAAATTTCTTAATGAAAGGTAAAGTCATAGAAAACCCATGGTTCATCTTCTAAGCACCACAAGCATAAAAGGTTCTTGAGAAAATATACTGATCAGTACGAGTTTCAAAACCAATACAAATTTATATCAGTATATTACAACTATTTGTTAACCTCATACAGTTTTAACAAGAATTATAAAACATGTATAATCTTGGTGACCTGCTTCTGTGTTAATTGTGAACAACTACACTTTGATAAATCTGATGCTTTTTTCTTGATGGATATGAAACATAGCTTCCATAATCTTTTAAGTCATGATTAGAATTTCATGTATTACTTTTGCTGGCTGTCAGTTCCAGAGATTCAAAATGTAGAGAAAAAAATTAATGGTGAAGCATGTATGCCATTGCTTTGCCTGGAAATCGTTTAGTTCCTGCTACAGCTGCTACAGCCATGGCATAAAGACTGAATGGTGTTACATGCATTTGAGAATACAGAGTTTGTCAGAAGAGGTACCAGTTCTAAACTCATAACCATTTTAGTATAAAAAAAATACCTTTATGGTAAGGAGCACATTGATTCTTTTGATGGATTATGTACTTTCTTCTGTGTTCTGATCATCTTGCTTTCACTTTACTTAATAGGAAAATGAAATGGTGCATTATAAAATGAAAAAAATGTGTTATGTTTCAAAACTGAGCTGTCAGTGTGTGTGTGTGTGTGTGTGTGTGTGTGTGTGTGTGTGTGTGTGTGTGTGTGTGTGTGTGTGTGTGTGTCTATCACTGTGGCTGGCTAATATGATATTTTTAACACTACTGCTTGAATCCCGCATTTCTGCAGGACAAATTTGCTAGTATGTAGTATCCCTAAATGTATTCCTCTCATTCTTAAGAGGTGTGCATAGCAAAGATCATTGTTCCTTCCTTTGATAGCTTTCATGAAGAAGAGGTGGTACTCAAACCCAGGTTACCTGGGCTGCAGGCAGTAGATATCCCCTCACTATACAGGAGTGGGGATGAATTGCAATATTTATGTATGGCTGATGCTGCAGTGCTGCACTCCTGAGTGTGTTGTCCTTCAACTTGAGACATTAAACCAAGCTCACTTCTGCTTGAGCTGGTGATAGCTCGGGTGAATGTAAAAATCTGACAGCACCTCTCTAAAAGATTGGAAACAGTTACTGCAGGCATCAGAGAAGAGATATGCATGCAGTTCATACCTCTCAACATCTTAGCTCAAGAATTGGAAAGACAGGCATAAGTTTTTTTGGGGGGGGCAAAGGGACAAATTCAGGGGCATGTATACATGCTATATTCGTTACATATTTATTTAATTATTAATGTGTATTGTGTAACTGGGATAGAGCAATGTTGCACCTTTTACCAACAACAGCTGGGATTCTATCTGATTAAGTGAGTTAATTCACATTTACACAGAAACACAACTCTAAACTGTCCTTGAAATTCTGCAGAACATCCCTGAGGTTGCCTGATATTTTCCCCATCCTTCAACTGTGTGATTTTCCTAAATAATCACTGAGGATTAAAATAAGTAGTAATACTGCACATTACACTTTCATGCTTCTTATTGTACAGAAAATGCATGCTGATATAAAATCTGCTCTTCTATTAACCTTCAAATTTTTTTAATAACATTTTTTATTGAAATCAAAACTGAAATATACACAGTTATTAAAATAATTGTACAAATTTTTGATATATTAGATAAAAATAAAAAAAGAATGGTATAATAAACAATAATACCATAAACTATATACAGAAATGTTCACTGTACAAGAATGAAATATTACTGTTAGGCTAATAGAAAAAGGATTTGATTTTACATTCAGGTTATTGGTTTTCTAATAGTTCAGATATACTCTTCCAATATTTATATGTTGTATTCCTTGAGGATCTAGATCTAATTGTCAACATTTTGAGTTTAGAAACACCCATGAGAAGATCTTTAAAATTTTGAAAAGATGGACTATGTGAAGATTTCCAATTTTTTGTGACTTCTTTCCTGGCGATGGACAATGTAGACTATAAGATTGAATATTTGCTGGGTTTTACACATTTAGGGATTGGAGTGTTAAACAGAACAAGTGATTTAGTAATAGTAAAATTATCTGTAAAGATTGCTTGTAAGAAGTTATTAACACCTTCCCAAGATTTCTTTAAAAGTGAGCATTCATAAAATATATGTATCCAGTCTGCATTAATTTCATTCCTACATCTCCAACATAAAACAGTATCTTTAGTTATCTTGCTGATATTGTGAGGTGTAAGGAATGAACTATTTAAAAATCTCCAGGTGAAAATTTTCCATTTGTGTGAATAAGTTGTTTTACCAGCAGATTGAAGAATATTTAATTTATCCTTATCTAAAGGATGGGCATTATTAGTGGTGGTAAAAAATTCCCAGTAATTATCTGTATATATATATATATATATACATATATATATATATATATATATATATATATATATATATATATCCAAGTCTGATTTTATTGTTTTATATATGAGTGAAAGACTAACTTTCAGTTTAATGTTCTGTTGAGTTAAGAGAGTTAAAAGCTGTATCAGGAATTGAGGTTTTAATTGAAGGAGGGATTAGATCGAGTTTACCCTTGATGTATTTCCTTGCTTCTTGTAGGTCTAGCCATAGTACTGAGTCAAAATTACTCTCTTCTATAATAGTATTAAGCACTTTTAATTCATGGTTGTTCATCAGTTGATGCCATGCTATGAGGCTCTTTTGTTTAAATAGAGACATGTTCTGATAATCTACTGTAAACATAATCCCTTGTGTATAGGCGATGGGGAAAGTAAGAAATATCCAGCTTTCATATCTTTTATGTCTAAGGATGAAATTTGTAAATGACCTTAAAATTAGAGTTATGTAGTTATATTTAAATAGTTGGGTGTAGTGGAAAGAAAAAATACTCTTTCAGTCTCCAAACAAAGGTGCTATTCATTAAGTATAACATATGAGTATCATTGTTTTTTGGCGATTGAGATAGACAAAGTAAAAAATCTTTCCATTTTGCTGAATATTTACTGTCAATTAACTGAGTGATTGATTTGATTACTGAAGAAATTGAATAAAGGTCTAGGTTGGGTAAAGCTATACCTCCATTATCCCAGCTATACATATGGGTTGATAGAGCAATTCTGGGTTTAACTGGATGCCAAAGGAATTTTTTAATCATTGTGTTAAACTTTTTGATTACTAAATGTGTTGGGGGTATAGAGATGGACTGAATTATATACAAGATTTTGGGGAGTAATACCATCTTTATAATTGATAATTTCTCATCAATGGAGAATTTTATTTTAGACAATCTAGTTATTAAATTATCTATGTTTGCAATACTTTTATTAAAGTTCAGTTTTATAATATCTTTTATGCTGCTAGTAATAATTATGCCTAAATATGTTATTTGTTTAGATTGTGCTATATATTTCTTAAAATTATCTTGCGTATAAATTTTCTTTTGACCAACTAAAAGAATTTGTGTTTTATTGTGGTTAAATTTAAGGCCTGCGTTCCTTTGAAAAAGCTCCATATTGTTAAATAGTTCTGACAATGATGGGTCTTTGCCTCCCAGTGTAATCAGAATGTCGTCTGCAAACATATGAATTTTTGATGTTTCATTAAAACCCAATTCATATCCTATTATATTAGTGTTATCCCTTATCAAGTTTGCCCAGGGCTCCATGATTAAGGTGAATAAAAGAGGGGACAGCGGGAAACCTTGTTTAGTGCCTTTTACTATTGGTATAGATTGAGAGATATTAGGACCTATTTTGATGTATGCATGACAACCGTTATATAATTGAGTAATAAGGTTTACAAAATGTTCCGAAAAATTAAGTTCCCTGAAAAGAATGAGGAGATAATCCCAATTAATTGTATCAAAGGCATAATTTATATTTAAACTAATTATAGTTAAATTTGTTTTAAAAATCTTTACTTATTCAATTAAGGTTAATATTCTCTTAATATTGTCGTAAGAAATTCTATTTATTATGAATCCTGTTTGATCCGCCTCCACTAGATTAGGAAGAAAATGTTTGAGTCGATTAGCATATATAGACATAAGTATTTTGTAGTCTATATTTAGTAGGGATATAGGTCTATATGAGTTACATTTAGTGGGGTCTTTGACCTGTTTTAGAATAGGGGTTATAAAAGTATATTTCCGTGATGGTAGGATGATGTTTTTAATTTGTACTATGTTAAAAACAGCATGTAAAACTGTGATAGCTTTATTAGGTAACATTTTATAAATTTCTAGGATGATGCCTTCATTTCCTGGAGCTTTGTTTTGTTTAAGTTCATTAATTTGCAGTTGAATGTCTTTGAGAGTAATCTGTCTATCAAGTAATTCAGCTTGCTCTTCTGTTAATTTTTTCTTTGAGTTTTTACTAATGAATGTCCGTATGTCTTTTTTTGGATTTAATAATTTGGAAGACTGATTAAGATTATGAAAAAATTCTCTGAATTCATTTAGTATATTATATAAACCAGAGACCATTTTCTTCTTCTGTGGTGAGAAAATGTCATTAATATGGTTAAATTTATTTAATCTTTTAGTTTTGTTGGCTAGAATATTCATGGATCTAGGATTCAATGAAAATGTAATGAGTTTAAATTTCTGTAAGCTAATCATGGTTTTATGATTTAATATTTCAAGATACTTTTTGTTTAAAGAGTTTATTTCTTTTTTTTTGTCTTTGTCATCTTTGTTTTTTAAAAGATCAAGGTTCAATTTGTCAAGATTAGATTGTATTTCTTTTAATTCTTTATCCCACATAAGTCATTTTTTATACCAATTAGTTATTCTACCATATAAGTAGGATTTCATTTCGTCCCAAATAAAGACTTCGGATGTATCACTAGTTGTGTTAAGTTCTATGAAGTTATGTACTTTTTCGGATAAGAAAGCTTTAAAATCATTTAGTTTAGTGATATATGCTGGGATTCTTTTTATCTGTACATTAGAAGTTGAGTGGATATTTATATCAAAGGTTATGGAGTTATGATCAGAAAGGGGACATGTTATTACCTTTACTCTAGTTAAAGAATCAACCAAGTTATTAGAAACAAAGGCTCTGTCTATCCTAAAATATGAATTATGCCTATGTGAATAGAATGTGTAGAAAAGAGAGTTGGGGGTCTGCATAATTATTTGCATCTTTTAGCAGGAGAGAATCAGAAAATTATTTCAAAAGTCTAGCCGTTGATGAGATTTTTCTTTTACCAATAAAGGTAGTCTTTGCTATCAAAAATACAGTTAAAATCACTGGCCAAAATTATATTACCCTTAGAAAAATGTAAAATGTGTTCTGTGTGTTGCTGTGCTGATTTAAGTCCAAAGCCAGGAATCCAGTATGTATTGATTAAAGTGAATATTTTGTTGTTAAATTCTATAATAACTGACACTAACATACCTTTTTTTATCTTGGTATGATTCTATTATTTTTGGTTTAGGTAATTTGTTATGCCATAATATAGCAACTCCCCTTTTTTGCTTTGAATGTTCTGAACTGGCTAGAATAGAAAAAGATTTAGAGTCCAATTTAGAAATATCTTCTGATATCAAGTGGATTTCTTGTAGAAATATTATTTGGGAGTTTTGCAATTTGAGGTATTTATTTAAAGATCTTCTCTTATTAGGATTGATTAGACCATTAACATTGAGTGACAGACAATGTAAAGAAGTCATGAGGTAGTTTCCGTGTGTGATAATGCATATTGTCTGTACATTTATTACTCTTTTGTCTGTTTATGTATGAAAGATAAATGTAAGGAATACCACTGCTTGATATATTCAAAAAATGATATAGAGGTAAAATCAAAGGTATATTAAAATAACTTTCAACTATGTAAGTTACAGCGAACATCGTAAACAACATTGTCAATAAATTGTAGCAAAACTTTTTAACAAAAAAAAAAACACCCAAGACCTTTCTGGAGTTATAAACTCCTAATATGAGTGACATCTATGACTCAAATTATCATTCTAACTAGCAGCAAGTTTCAAACAGGAACTGCCTATTTGCAAACTGTTATATATTTAAATGTATGGCTTTTAAGTAAACTTATCTTTTTTATGTACAGAAGTAAACACGACTAAAGTAGAATAATAATAAAATCAATAAATTGTTAAATATTATTAAGTAATTATGAAAAACAACATGAAATATTACTATTTGTACTACAATGAATCAATAAGCTGATTATTAAACATATATTAAAATAAGATTATGTTGTATAACCAAGATGAATAAAATCAGCTGAGGTGGACTAATGACAATTAATTATGCTAATATGCTGTCCTTAAAAGCAAACATGCAGTAAATGTGAGCATATAGTAACACTTTCAAAGTCAACTAAGGATAGTGATCAAAAATAGTAACAGGACTCGTATTAACAATATTGTAATACAGTAGATTAAGGCTGTATAGAGAACTCTAGTGAAATTGTACTCAGAAGTAAATGGTTCCATTATAAGGATTCCAACTGAAAGAACTATTCTATATATTAATCATAAATTCTCTACAACAGTCCTATCTCTCCTTTTTGTAAAACTTTCAAGACTGAATTTCTGTTCATTAAACAAAACTATAAACTTCAACAAAGTATAGATGTACACTGACATTGTGAGGCCTATCATGGAATACTGTAATATTTCTTGTACAGAAAGTAATGTATTATATTTCTGCAACAAAACAAACTAAAAATATATTCTGATGAGAGAAAAAAAAATCTTGTACCATAACAACTTTATGTATCAAGTAGATAATAGGGATTATTCTTTAACTACTTTTATAAGAAATGTTTAAGCTGTATAGGAATCTCGCTACTACATCTTATACCATCAAGATTATGATCTATAAACTCTTATTTGTTTTGCAGTACTGCACAACAACCCATATAAGATGTAAATTTTTGTATGTTACTCTTTCTTCAGCTGTCACCCTTGTAAATGTATACTTTTCTGCTTTTTACACTCTTTCTTTTCCCAATTATCAATAAAGTTCTAGCTGTACCAATGTATCGTATCAGCTCCCTTTAATTAAACACCAACTGGCTAAGGGTTGATAAAGAGCTCTCTAAGAGAGCCTAACTATATTATAATACAGTGTAAGGAGGTCATACAAAACATTGCTTTATAACAGGCATTCACGGTAAAACTATTTGTGAGAAGCACTGCAATCAATATAATCTGCACAGTACCTTTAAGGTGAGTAGAACACAAAGATGCATCTGCATTTCATGTTGATATTGCTGTTATGCTATAAGTAGTGTGACTGCTTCCTTTCATTCTCTTTCCCACTGAGTAAAGAGGTGTTCGAAAGGTTTCACCCTTTGTAATTTGTCGAGTCGCTGATGATGTCACATAGCAACAGGAATCGTTCCTGTGATACGGAAAGCAATTCAATGAGTTCGAGGATTAAAATAAGCTGCTAGAGTTCCAGCGGGAAATGGTAAGGCACTTTAACAACAAACTCAGCTTTTATTAGGCTCACAAGCTGCTTGGGACAATCTCAACATCACATACTAAGCAAGAAATGCTATCGCAAAGGCCAAGAGCTTCCCTGGCTCACCACGTACATCACCAAAGACAATGCCACCAACATAGCACTACTCTCAAGAACATATACACATTGTCCGAAACAGAATACAAGCGTACAAGCAAAACAGGAAAAAAAAAAACGTATAACAAGCATTAGCGACATATAAATTCACAGAGCACCAGAACCCTGTACCAACTATCGTACCACCATTATCCTGTTAGTATGCAAACAAAAGCAACAAATGTATGCACTAACCACCAGAACCCTGCACCAACTACCAAACCACCATTCTTTTACTATTAACGTACATGTAATTCACAACAGAATTACTAGATAACCAGCCCAAAAGAAAGATCAGAGCAATCAGTGCAACAAGTCCTAGTTTACTAAAATATCTAACTAAACCTATGTATTATAACAAACGAACAAGATATACCACTTCTACATTATGTATATGAATATAAGCTATAAGTTTATTAATTTTTAAGGGTAAATGCTAGTTTTTAGATCCAAAAAGAGCAATAAAAACATATTAAACTATTAATAACTGGGCAAGATATTTTCAATACATATCAAGTAGGTGGTTAGTTATTCTGTATTATCAGAAACTTATGAGAAAGTATTAAGCTGATTATTATTTCTCTATATTTAAGATAGAGCAAGACTTTAAGAGAGAAAAAAGGTATATATTCATTAATAGACATAGAACACAAAAAAAACACTCACCTGTTGAACCATTTTCATCTCTCTAGACTTCTGGGTCATAAACAAGAATTATTTATATATAAAGAAATAGAACAAAAAAAAAACTACAAGGGTAATATGAACAGACTCATGTCATTTTTTTTTTAGTTTCTTTTTAGGATCAGATGTTTTCCAGGATCCGTTTTCTGCTAATCTTTTGTGACTCAAAGTAGCCCAATCCATCTCATCTATCTTTTCCAATATTTTCTTTGATTTGATAAATATGATAGTTGGTTCTAGTTCATCAAATATTTTAGGACCGTCCTGCAGAAAGATCTTTAGCTTGGCTGGAAAAAGCAGATGTGTTTTTATTTGAGCTTTCTTTAGTTCTTTGAGTAGTGGCAAAAATAGTTTTCTTTTGTCAATCACAGAGGAAGAATAGTGATTGTCAAAATGTATGATATTATCTTGAAATTTTATAGGTGAGTTGGACCATGCCATCTTTAATACAATTTCTTTATCATGTGAAGATAAATTTTGACTATCACTGACCTTGTGGAATTACTTTTATTGTTCTTAGATTGAACCAGGGATCTGTGAGCTCTTTCAATACCAAAAAAGAGGGCTTCAGGAAGTTGTAAAATCTCAGGTATCCATGAGGTTAAAAATTTCTCCATGTTATTTTCTTCAATATTGTCCGGCAACCCAAAGATCCTGATGTTATTTCTATTACTTCTATTCTCTAGGTCATCAATCTTTGACTGAAGTAAAGAGTTTTGTTTTAAGAGAAATTCCAAGTTATGTTATAACGTGGATAACATATACATACTAAATCTAGAGCAATTGATAATAGTTTTCAATTTTACTCACAAACACTGGCTAATCTACAATGTATGTACTGTACCTGTGTACTATGTATGTATTCTACCTATGTTCCAAATTTCAGCTGTACACCACAAATCTATTAATTACCTTTATTTTTAAAATTAATATTTTTTTTGTTCTCTCCACTGTAACTGTTTATGTGCCGCATACCACTGTAAAAACATGTCTCTTGTAATTTGTGTGTATACTGATCATGTCTAAATAATTAAATATGTCTGTAATTTTTCTTTGTGGAGCTTTTCTCCCCGGGCCTCTGCTGAAAAAGGGCCTTTTCGGCTCAGTCAGACACCCCCGGTTAACAAATGTAAAATAAAATAAAATAAATAAATGTTCATTTTCTTGAATTCTACAGTCCATGTCATTCACTGAGGTTTTGTTCATTTTCTTGAATTCTATAGTTTATGTCATTCAGTGAGGTTTCTATGCCAGTAATTTGTTCTTTCTGCTGTGTTAAATCTTGGTGTAAAGTCTCCATTTGCTGTGAACATTTTTCTTTAAAATTATCCAATTTCAGGTCTATTCTGTCTATTTTAGTGGATAGCTCTTGGATAGTGGATAGTAGAGATTGTAGCTCCTTTTTAATGATGTGTCCTGGTGAGAAGATTTTGTGAAGCTCATACTGAAGTCAGGTACCAAAAGCTTGTCTTGTGAAATTTGACAGGAAAAAGTAATAAAATTTAAAAATTAATGAGATACTATCAAAATAAACTGTAAGGAGAGTCCAAATAAGTAGAAATAATTACTATTTAGATAGTTAATTTCAAAAATTCCTGTCATAAAAGATGTGATAAGGCAGAGCTGAGAGAAAGTGCTGCTACTCAAGGCTCATGCTAGCCACGCCCCAAACCTTCAAAGTCTTTTGAATAATATTTAAATTATGTCCTTGATTTTGGGCTTGTGCCCCTCTGTTAGTTTTGGTTTAGTCCAGATTTCATGGGTAAAGAGGTTGAGATGTAAACATTGAAGTAAAATGTATGCCAAGGGTACAAAACCCTGGGTTACAGCAAGCCACTCAGTAACAGTAATGAGTCTTATTACTGTTACTTTCACTGAGTGATGGTAACAGTAATGAGCCTTATTAATGTTACTTTCACTGAGCCTAATGAGCCTTATTACTGTTACTGTCACTGAGTGTAATCAGCCTTATTACTGTTACTGAGTGTAATCAGCCTTATTACTGTTACTTTCACCGAGTGATGGTAACAGTAATGAGCCTTATTACTATTACTGTCACTGAGTGTAATGATCCTTATTACTGTTAATGTCACTGACTGTAATGAGCCTTATTACTGTTACTGTCACTGAGTATAATGAGCCTTATTACTGTTACTGTCACTGAGTGATGGTATCAGTAATGAACCTTATTACTGTTACTGTCACTGAGTGTAATGAGCTTTATTACTGTTACTGTCACTGACTGTAATGAGCCTTATTACTGTTACTGTCACTGAGTGATGGTAACAGTAATGAGGCTTATTACTGTTACTGTCACTGACTGTAATGAGCCTTATTACTGTTACTGTCACTGAGTGTAATGAGCCTTATTACTGTTAATGTCACTGACTGTAATGAGCCTTATTACTGTTAATGTCACTGAGTGTAATGAGGCTTATTACTGTTACTGTCACTGAGTGTAATGAGCCTTATTACTGTGAATGTCACTGACTGTAATGAGGCTTATTATTGTTAATGTCACTGAGTGTAATGAGGCTTATTACTGTTACTGTGACTGAGTCTAATGAGACTTATTACTGTTACTGTCACTGAGTGTAATCAGCCTTATTACTGTTACTGTCACTGAGTGATGGTAACAGTAATGAGCCTTATTACTGTTACTGTCACTGAGTGATGGTATCAGTAATGAACTTTATTACTGTTACTGTCACTGAGTGTAATGAGCCTTATTACTGTTACTGTCACTGAGTGTAATGAACCTTATTACTGTTATTGTCACTGTGTGATGGTTACAGTAATGATCCTTATTACTATTAGTTTCACTGACTGACAGTAACATTAATGAGCTTTATTAATCTGCACTAACAGCAAGTCATTAAAGGTAGTTCATTTTACAGAGTATTACATTAATGGATAATGCATTAACATGCTTGTTAAACCCAATATAAGGTATAAATGTGTGATCATTTGTATTACTGACTAACTATGATCCTCTGTGCATAATCCAGCAAGATACAGTTTTATGAGATTCAGGGCAACAACATGAGGCAATTTCAGGGTCAGTAGGAGAGTATGATATACAATTAACCACTAGAGATTTCTGGAGTACATACCCACAGGGGCTTACACAGCTGACTTGTGCTTGTGCAACTCCTGCCACTCCTCCAATTCCTCTGGTGGCTAACTGCCGTGCTGTGCAATAGATAGTATTCTTTTTCCTTTTTTGCCTATGGTACTTCTGCCCAAGAGTTAACTCCTTGTATTGCTTAGTGACCTCTTATTCTTTCCTCCTTATTTCCTCCTTATTCAGTATGGTACCTCCTCCTCCTGTTCAGGCATTTCAGTGCACTCATTTGTCATTCAGTGACTAAAGCATGTCAGCCAAAGAAACTCAACCATTCAAAAAACAGACATTTGTCCTTTACGAGCTTGTGGGGAACCCACGTGTATGTATGTGGTTGCGTGTGTGTTTGCGCGCATGTGTGTGTGTGTGTGTGTGTGTGTGTGTGTGTGTGTGTGTGTGTGTGTGTGTGTGTGTGTGTGTGTGTGTGTGTGTGTGTGTGTGTGTGTATTTCTTTATATTTTATATCTGTTTTTATCAAGTCTCACTCAGTTTGATTCCAGACTGTGATGGACACACTCTCTTTTGACCCTTACATTCCAAATCACCTTGGTCGACCATTCATTGTGAGGTGAAGTTTCCAGGCAGGAAACTAAATATCCACAGTGTTGGTCATCAAGTATGGTAAAAGACAGGGGATGAGTTGTGTTCAAATGATTCATTGATGTTCCTGAGGCAAATGACATTGTCAGTATGACAGGTAACACACTCACCTTTGGTGTAAAAGGCTGTGGGTTCTATTCCAGTACCAGATGGATGGATTGTTAACACTACAGTGTAGCATTCCTGGGTATGCTGTCCTTCTTATGAGAAATTAAACCAAGCTCCCATCTGCTTGAGTTGGTGATAGCTCAAATGGATATAGAAGATCTGATAGCACATACCAAAATGATTCTTTAACACACTGTGATGCCTGTGCCCTGGCCCAGCATTCAAGGAGCTTTGCACATTCTTGCCATTAAATCTGGCCTTAAAACAATAGCAAGAATTCCTTCACCTAGACAGGTCGGGGCCTACTTTAAAGATCAAAGGGTCACAACATGTTTTACGTGGTCAGCAGAGTGCACTGTTGTTACATTTTTGTAACAGTATTTTTTCCATTTAAGACAACAAGCCTGTGGCTTACATTAATATTTACAAATGACAGAATTATCTATAAAATTCTATCCGGCAAGGCTGGCAGCCTTCACCTATCTTCACCGAATCTTCACATACCCCCCCCCCCCCCGGGAATGCAAGCTAGTTTTTCAAGTGACCCTTGAGAAATGCTGCTTGAGGGAGTTAGGTCTATCTGAGTGTACCTTACCCCATTCCCTGTCTTGAGAGCCCATTTGCATTGGCATTGCTAATCCCACTGTGGTGCTGCATGGATATCATATGCTTACAACCCCAGGTTCCATCTTAGCAACTTGGCATTTTGCTGGCTGGTTCTCTTTAACAATGTTATGGGGATGTGACCTGTCATAACAGTGAATTTCCTTCCATACCGATAAGGCTGAAGTTTCTGCAGTGCCCACACTATGCATAGACATACCTTTTCTACAGCTGCATACCATTCCTCCCTGGGTTGGAGCCCATGACTGAGATAAACCACTGAGTGCTGTTCTCCCTCTGAAGAAATCCGGCTAAGTACAGCCCCCACCCCATGGTTTGAAGCATCCACCTGCACCACAAATTCTTTGCTGTAGTCTGGACTGGCTAACACAGTGCGTCCTCCCAAAGCTTCTTTAAGCTTCTGAAATGCCTGCTCACATGCTGGGGTCCACACTACCTTATCTGGCCTGTTCTTCCTTGTCAGGTCTGTGAGGGGAGCAGCTATGGTACTATAACTTGGGACGTACTTTCTGTAGTACCCTGCTGTCCCTAAAAATGCCCTCACCTGCTTTTTGGTAACAGGTGCAGGCCATGCCTGAATGGCTTCCACTTTGGCAGGTTCTGGCCTTATCTTACCACTCCCCACTCTGTGTCCTAGATAGGAGACCTCTGCCATACCAACCTCTGACATTTGCTCAGCTTAATGGTAAATCCTGCCCTCTGTAGTCTGCCCAGCACCTCCCTGACATGTTGAAGTTGCTCTGGCCAGGAATGGCTGTAGATGGCAATATCATCTAGGTAAGCAAGGGCAAACCCTCCTACTCCTGCTAGGATATGATCTACCAGCCTCTGGAAAGTTGCTAGGGCATTCTTCATCCCAAAGGGCATCTTTGTGAACTCATACAAGCAAAAAGGAGTCACAAAGGCTGACTTCTCTCTAGCACTGGGAGTCAAGGGCACCTGCCAGTAACCCTTAGTAAGATCAATGGTTGTAAGATGCTTAGCCCCATCCAGAGTCTCTAGGGCCTCATCTGTCCTAGGCATGGAGTAAGCATCTGACTTTGTGTGACTATTTAATTTCCTGTAGTCCACACAGAACCTGATGCTGCCATCCTTCTTTGGCACCAGCACCACTGGGGAGGCCCAGGGACTGTTGGACTCTTGAATCACCCATAGCTCCAACATCTCCTGCACCTCCTCCCTCAGAGTCTGTTTGACTCTCTCAGGCACTCTATAAGGGGCCTGCCTAAAAGGCCTTTGGGGTCCTGTATCCACTTGGTGCTGTCCCAGATGGGTGCACCCTGGTTGCCCAGTGAACATGTCCCCAAATTCCTGCAATACTGCTCAGATTTCTCGAACCTGGGTAAGAGATAGCTGCTGGGACATTGCTACCCCTTCCACTGAGGCGTCAGCCCGAGCCTCACTGAGGAGATCAGCCCCCAGATCTCCCTCAGACTCCTCCTGTAATCCACTGTAAATGCTCAGCACAAGGGCCTCCCTATCATGGTAAGGTTTCATCATGTTAACATGGTACAATTTGTGCCCCTGCCTTCTGCCTAGCAGTTCCACCATGTAATTAACATCATTTACCTTTCTGACCACCTTGTAGTGTCCCTCCTAAGCTGCTTGCAGCTTCTTGTGTCTGACAGGAATGAGAACCATTACCTGCTGCCCCACAGCATACTCTCTAGCTCGAGCATTCCTGTCATACCACACCTTTTTCTATTATTGGGCTTCTGCCAGCTTCTCCTGGGCCAAGCCCATGAGTTCCCTGAGCCTTGTCCTGAGGTTTAGGACGTCTGCCACAACAGACTCCTTGTGAGACTCGCACTCACCTTCTCACTCATCTCAAATTAAATCTAGATATCCCATCACCCTATGCCCATACAGCAACTCAAAGGGTGAAAAACCTGTGGATTCCTGGGGAACCTCTCTGTAAGCAAACAACAGATGGGGCAAATATTTGTCCCACTCCCTCTTAAACTGATTTGCAAATGCCCATAGCATGGACTTGATTGCAGAGTTTAACCTCTCAATAAGACCATTAGTCTGGGGATGGTAGGGGTGGTCTTCATGTGCTTCACCCCACAGGACTTCCACAGACAAGCCAGCAGGTCTGACATGAAATTGGCACCTCTGTCAGTCAGTCAGTATTTCTTTTGGGAAACCTACCCTGCTGAAAATCTCTAACAAAGCATTTCTCACCTTCTCTGCCTCAATGGAGGACAAAGCCACTGCCTCAGGGTGTCATGTAGCATAATCCATTACCACTAGGATATACTTTTTCCCTGTGGAGCTTGGGGTACTCAGAGGACCCACAATATCCATAGCTACCCTCTGAAATGGCTCCTCAATCACAGGCAAAGGCATCAAAGGAGCTATCATCTTGTCTCTCTTGCCTTGCCTACCTTTTGGCACTGCTCACAGGTCCTGCAGTACCCTATTACATCTCTGGAAATTCCAGGCCAATAGAAGTTCTGCATAATACACCTCATTGTACTTTTTATGCCCATATGACCTGCAAAGGGAATATCATGGGCTATGGCTAGAAGCGCCATATGGTAGGCTCTAAGCACTACCAACTGCTGTACTCTCTCACCTTCTAGCCTGCCCTCAGGGGTCCACTTTCTGTATAGTAACCCTTTGTCCCAGTATACAGATTCCCCCTTTCCTTGAGAATCAGTTGCCTCCCTAGCTACCTGCCTCGGGCCTTGCAATGTAGGGTCTGGGAGCCGGGCCTGTCTCAACTCTCTCTGTAACCGTTCCCAGCTCCCCCTTCCACAGGAAGTCTGGCATCCTCTGACAGTGGTGCCTCACTGTCAGCCTGGGTACTCTCATCTCTACCTTTGCAGTCACTCTGCCCAAGGACCAACAGTACCCCCAAGCAGCTGTGGCTCATCTTCAGTCTCACTGCTACAGGGTAGCTCCCTCCCTGAAGTAACCACCTCACCAGTCCTGGCTGCAAGTATGCAGTCTGTCTGGTTCTCCCCCAGGCTACCAGAACTACCTGCTTGTCCCCAAGCCTGACTGTGTGTAACTGCACAAACATATGATACTGCCTCATCCAAATCCTTCCCTATCAGGACATCTGCATGATGGTAGTTTGGTACCCTTGTTGTCTCAAGACAAACTACTATTGGCATTTTGTCTTTCCAACTTACTGGCTCCCTCACCTTTTGTTCCCCACCTTGCCTCCGTGGACACCTGTGTGCCACATGGCCCCATTGGTTGCATTCAAAACATTTAACCTTATCTCCTGGACATGTACTTGGACTAGTGGCTTCCCCTGTTACTGGCAGATTCTGTTGGGGCAGTCTTTGCTTCCCACCCTGGATTCCTTTAGACCAATGAGCAGTGCTGCCCTGTTTGCCAGGTATAGGTCTCCTTTCTTCCCCACCTCATCTGAAGTAGCACATTGTCTATTAGCTAACCAGATCCTCATGTCCTCAAGTAAAGTGCTAATTGCTTGTTCTCTCACCAAAAGGTCTGTTAGCCCTTCAAAAGTGGTGACCTGACATCTACTCACCCACCTATGTAAATAAGTGCTCAGTTCAGCAACATATTCACACACACTTTCATCTGCCTTGCGTCTATGCTCACAAAACATTTTCCTATATGTTTCAGGTGTTAGCTTAAACAATTCTAACAAGTGATTTTTAACAGCAGTATAATCAAAACATGCAATGTCAGACATTCTTGACAAAACAGTTACAGCTTTATCATGGAGTAAGGGGATCAGGAACCGTACCCAGAGCCTTTGGTTAACACCATACTGTTTGCTTACCCTCTCAAACATATGAATGAAACTATCAAAATTATCCCCCTCTTTAAACTGTGGAAGAAATTTACTGACCATTTGTGCTTCTGGGGTCCATTTACTCCCTTCCCCACTGCCTCCACGACTCTAGTGAAGAGTCAGCATTTCTCTCTCATGCCTCCTTTGCCACTCCTTTTCCTCAGCTTCTATCTCCAAACGCCTGGCCTCCAACTCAAGTCTCTTTAGCTCCAGATGTTTTTCTAAGTCCACTGCAGAAAGGTTGAGCTATCCATTCTCTGAGGGTATTATATCTCCACTGCCAGTCTGATTGTACTCCTGGTTGCTGTTTTTTGATGCAGCTGTAACCAAGGCTGCAATCAGGTCTGCCTTAGTCAGGTTTCCATGGCCCAGTCCCCTAGCCTGGCACATCTCCGCCAGATGGCTCCTTGTCAGCTTTCCATACTCCTCTGCTGACATGCTGCCTGCTCACCCTGACTAACTAAGCTAACAAAATAAATAAAACAATTGTAAACTGAACTCTGAGAATTCACTGCATGGCTGATTTAGAGTACAAAACACCAAACTGGAAGCAAAGCTCTCTCTGGCCAAGATTGTGCTAGACAGTCAAGAGGAGAAGGTTAACACCTGCACTACACCTCAAGCAACTCATAGCCCTTCAAATCCCACACCATCAACACCCACACATAGCAACACTAAACTCACATATGCAGAGGCCATTAACATTAACCTGCCCAAGCAACAAGGACCTCCGAAGCTGAAATGCAAACAAACACCAGTCACAACCAAAGTGACACAAACCACGATGCTTTGCCAGAGATGGTCTGCACCTGTCACCCCTGGGATTCAGGTTACTGGCTAAAGCTCTTGCCACCCCTATAGTGCCTTTTTTAGGCAAGGTTCAAAGGATAAAACCACCACCGTAACAGATACAAGCATGCAAAATCTGAAGGTAATGCTACTCAATGCTAGAAGTCTAAACCTCAAAATTCACTCTCTCAAGGCACTCCTAAAAATGGAGAAAATTGATATCTGTGTAGTAACTGAGACCTGGTTCAAGGCTCCAGAGAGCACTCCTGCAATACCAGGCTACAACTCTTACCACAGACTGAAACACTAAAGGTGGAGGAGTGTCCATATTCACCAAGGATATTCACACCTCCAGGCTAGTTGCCCAACACAATGTGTCTGAAATTCTCCAGGTGCAACTAACACTAGGTAAGACTGCAATCCAAACTGTAGCTTGCTACAGATCCCCCACCATGCCCCAAGATTCTCACTACACCTTTCTAAACATACTGGAAAATATTAAGATACAACCAAACACCCTAATACTGGGTGATTTCAACTACCCTGCCATTAACTAGGAAAACTACTTGGGTACCAACTCCTTTTCCCAACGGTTCTTGGAATTCATAAATTCCAATGCCCTGGATCAGCTAATCCATTGTCCCACCAGGGGCTCCGATATCCTAGACCTGGTCATTACCAACATGGGAGATAGATGCTCCACACCAGTGGTCACCCCCACATTGGTCAGGTCTGACCATAAGCAAATCACCCTTGACATCTACATCCCACCCCCAACCCCAGGTAAGGAAACCTCCTTAAAAAACTTCTCCAAAGCCAACTTCATGCTACTGAAGTCAGAAGTGACAAAATTCACGACACCCATGCAGACGGGATCTGAAAGTTCGACTGCAGAATCCTACACTAAGGCACTGTATGAGCACATCCACTCATGCATGAATCATGCCATCCCAAATAGAACCAAGATGCTCTTCTCCAAAAAAAGGAAGCCAATCTGGTGGTCCCCTGCTATAAACAAACTATACAACAGAAGGAAAAATCTGTTGCAGAAAAGAGGAAAATCCCAGGATGCAAAAAACTCTCTCACCAGCCTCAGTAAGAAGCTGAGATCCCTCATAAAATCCTCAAAAGCTAGTTACAAAAATAAAATTGCCTAAGATTCCAAAGACAACCACAAGGCATTCTATAGTTATGTCAAGGATCTAAATGGCAATGCTCAGATCTGCTCTGAGCTACAACAGAATGGCATTAAATATACTGATCCCAAGGATATTGCCAATATCCTGGAAGATTGATTTAGTGCCAACTTCACCCCCTCTCATCCCCAAAAGGGCCCATCTCAATACCAAATGATTGCCAAATTCCGGTAATCACGGCCACACAGGTAGAAACCGCACTCTCCAAAGCTAAGAATACAGCATCCATGGGACCAGATGACATCACAGACTGTGTACTACATGAACTACAAAATGAACTGGCACCTCACCTAAGTGTCATGTTTAATCATAGCCTCACTTCAGGATTTGAGCCCACTGAGTGGTGCATAGCTACAGTTATCCCACTCCACAAGGGAGGATCCGCCTTGGATCCTGGGAACTACCGTCCCATCAGTCTGACAAGCCTGATCTGCAAGGGCATGGAAAGCATTATCATGGAACTTATAAACAAAATCATTGGCAACCTTCAAACACTGGACCCCACCAAATTTGGGTTTGTGAAGGGCCGATCTTGTCTCCTGAATCTGATTGACTTCTTCGAATCAGTCTCCAGAGCTGTGGATGAGGGTAAGGTGGTCTACACAGCCTATCTGGACCTCACCAAAGCCTTCAACACCATCCCCCACTCTGGAATCATAGATAAACCTACTAAGCTGGGCATAAATCCCTATGTCACTCAATGGGTTGCCAACTGGCTTACTTACAGAACCCAGACTGTAAAAGTAGCCAAGTCTAAATCCAGCTCCAGACAAATGACAAGTGGAGTACCTCAGGGTTCAGTCCTGGGACCACTCTTGTTTGGCATCTACTTCTTTGAAGTACAGGCCTACACTAAGGGACTCTGGCTAACAAAGTTCCCAGACGACTGCAAACTGGGAGCCATTATTGAATCCGCAAAAGATGTCGATACTCTACAAAAGGGCTTTACAGAAACAGATGCATGGTGCCAGAGCCATGGGCTCAAGCTTAATGCCAAGAAATGTATAGTTATCCCCTTTGGAAAAAAACATGTACCCATGAATTACCATATAGGTGGCAATACACTAAACATTGAAAGTGTGATGAGAGACTTAGGGACACAGGTGGACAGTGGTCTCACTTTCGATAACCACATCACCACAATAGTCAGGAAATCCTTCTATGTGGCACACCTCATCACTAAGGGCTTTTCATCCAGAAAAAAGGAGGTCATTGTCCCACTGTACTCATCCCTCATTAGTCCCATTATAGAGTATAATGCCCCCATTTGGTATGTACCTCACAAGACATCTGCAGCAGCTGGGAAGGCCACAGAAATAGCTTACTAAAAGAATCACAGGCCTGAAGCAGATGCCATATGCTGACCATCTAAAAAAACTCCAGCTATACTCTGTGGCATAGAATCTACTCAGAGGTGATCTCTGCTTAACATACAAGGCCATTTCAAACCCTGAGCTGTTGGACATGCTTCACTTAAAGAAATCCCAATCCCTCAGAGCCACATGCTCCTGGGATCTAAACCTTGTCATCACAATGAACAAAACATGCTGGAGGGATAGGTTCCTGACCCAGAGACTCCCCATACTCTGGAACAGACTGCCTATACATGTCAAGCAGAGCACCTCATTGGCCCTCGTCAAAAGGAACCTTGATGATTGGATGGGAGATAGGAAATTCACCCCGGGGATCATGTCAGTCACCCTGCTAGACAGGGGGCCAGAGTAGTAAATATTGTGGGAAGAAATATCCAGAAAATTGTTATGGCTAGGCTTGTATAGGCCCTAGGGCCGATAGCCTAGTACCAACCTATGAACCTTCAAAGCTCACTGTACACAAGCTACAGGAATTCACTCTACCCACACCACTACAAGCCAATTAGTATTTGCCAACCAATTAATATATGGTGTGGGTATCCCACCACTGCCAAACAATTAATATTTGACACCCCTTCCTTGGCCCATCAATCAAGGAGCCTCAATCCTCACCACTAACACCAGTGAGGGGAGTCTCATGTAGAAGGAAAAGATAACAAATACACACAGTAAAGTGCAATTTCTCTTAAGAGCACACAGAGATCACAGTCAGTCTGGGGCTGGTTGCTCCCTTGCTCTCCAGGTCCCTAATAAGACTCCCCACTGGCACAGCTATAGGGTCCAGACCTCAGCCAGCTGGGCAAGCTAAAACCTCCAGCACCCTCTCTGTCCAACCAGTGCTTCATGTCCCTGTCCAAGTAGCTGACACAAACACACTTTGAGATAAGAGTTATACAACCACACAAACACTCCTGGGGAAGGCTGGCACAGGTTCTCCAGCTGTGCCCCTTTTACCCAGACTATACAGTAGAAATCACTGCCACCACCCAGCTAATATTCATCAGCTACTCAAAGACCCTTAAAAGGGTATCCAATTATTACTTTGCAATATTATTATCCAATTGGTAGTATAACTAAACAGTCAAGGCTTATTAGAGTAACTTGTACAGGATCACTATATACATGCAATGTACTCTTGAGCTTAAATTATCTCTGCACAGAACAGCCACAGTTAAAAGGGTTTAAAAATATTTAATAATAAATAATTAAAAACACAAGACAATACTTTTACTACACAGTGCTAGTCAAGAGTTCAGAGATCACAGAAAAATACTTAAAATAATTCAGTAGTACAGTTCTGACATCACAGAAAAACTCTTAGTCTACTCTTTCTAGTTTCTAGCTATTTCTAAGAGAAAACACAAGTCTAAGATAAACTTACATATAGAGCAAATGCAGTGTTGAGTTGGATGGTCAAGACAAAAATGCATGCACATTCTGGTCATTAAATCTGGCCTTAAAACAATAGCAAGAATTCCTTCACCTAGACAGGTCGGAGCCAACTTTAAAGATCAAAGGGTCATAATATGTTTTACTTGGTCAGCAGAGTGCACTGTTGTTACAATTTTGTAATAGCATTTTTTCCATTTAAGACAACAAGCCTGTGGCTTACATTAATATTTACAAATGACAGAATTATCTATAAAATTCTAACTGGTTAAGCTGGCAGCCTTCACCTATCTTCACCCAGTCTTCACACATACCATAAAAATAATTTACAGGGGGCAGATCCTGAATGACTAACTGAATGCAACAGTTTTTTAGAGCTCCATAAACTAGTATAAAATACAGGAAATAATTTATTATTTCCTAGCAAAAAAATATTCAAAACTAGAAGAGGAAAGCTTTATTTATATAATTAGAAAATTTGGTGGATATTCAGAAGACGTTTCCTGCCAAATTAGTGAGGAGACTATCATAACTTCTGAAGATGAGCAACTCGAAGAATTCTCACTCTGACCTGGCTTTAAAAAAAGAAATTCAATTGGTGACTACCACACTACAAGAACCATCACTGAAAATGTGAAAATGGATACTTTTAAGGATGACTTACAGAATCTAAAGGAGAGCTGTCAAAAACAGATGCTTTCAAGGAACTCCTTCAACACCATCAAAACAAAATAACAAGCAGAGAAACTTCTTTGAATGACATCGAAGGAAGGTTGAAGGAAGAAGAAACTCAGAAGGATTTACTTATAAAACAAAATATTTAGCTTCTTAACAAAGTGGATGACCTAGAAAACAGGAAGATAAGGACAAACATCAGAATTTTCTGACTCCCTGAGGGAACTGAAGGAGAAGACATCATCTTATTTTTAAACTCATGGATTCCAGAAGTTTTAGAACTAAAAGACGGTTTCTCATTTGGCATAGAAAGGGCTCTCAGAGCCTTAGGAAGAGCAGCCTTAACTTCATCTTCTAAGCTACCAAGATCAATAGTAAAAACGTTTTAATCTGATATAGACAAATAATTGGTACTAAAAACAGCTTGGAGGAAAAGCACTTTAAAATACAAGCAAAATCCAATAAGATTTAACAATGGCTATTCTGCTAAAGTACTGGAACAAAGAAAAAAAGCCTGGCTACTGCTTGTTACTAAAGCAAAATAACATTAAAACACAGCTTGCTTTTCCTGCCAGAATCAAATTGTGTACCTAAATGAAATGAGAACCTTTAATAACATAGAAGAAGCCACAACAATTATTAAAAACAATAATATTATACCTATTCCTGAATATATGGATTGATCATCACCTTCCCTGAAGAGATCTACTGATAAGAATTCCTGGACTGATGTCAAAAAGAAAAAAAACAGAAAACTGAAACCAAAATAGCTGTTCCCTCTAAATCTTTCAAAGTATCTACTGCATCTTGAAGTAATTGTGAAATATATATATGTTCTAAATTCCAGACATAAGTTGTATCCTATATATATTCATTTAAACATACATATTTACATTGGGGAAGGAAAATGTTTCATTATGTCATTACTAGTAACATTTTTAGTCCAAATCAAAAGTAAAGATGAATAGTAAACTGTTTTAAAGTCTTATAGTTTAAATTTGGTATGCAAACTTTATCAGAAGGGGTCCCCTGTATCCTCTTATAGTTCTGCTATTATTTATTTGGTAATTCAAAAAAAGAAAAAAAGAATCCCTTTATATATATATATATATATATATATATATATATATATATATATATGTATGGGTCTGCTACGTTAGACCAACAGTCCACAACACCGACACCACAAGAACAAAACCACAAAAACATGAAAGCTCACATGCCCGACAAACCACAATACCGGCAGTTAACAAAACAAAATGTTTGCTGTTCCACACAACACACACACACAACACAAGCACACCAACAACCTAAAAACCTACACTACACCTTACACACAACTATCTATGCACTAACCTTAACCCAAACCCTAACCCTAAGCTCCGTCACTATCGCACACTTACCTTGCTCACTTAATCCGCTCCTAACCCTCAAGTCCCTCACTATCGCACACTTACCTTATATGCACCCTAACCCTAACTCATTTAATCTGCCCCTAACCCTCAAGTCCCTCACTATCGCACACTTACCTTACCCGCACCATAACCCGAAGTCCCTCACTATCGCACACTTACCTTACACGCACCCTAACCCTAAATCCCTCACTATCACACACACACCTTACATGCACCCTAACCCTAAATCCCTTACTATCGCATACTTACCTAGTCGTGCTCACACATTTCCCGTGTTGGTGTTTTCGCTGTCGGCATTCCGAGTTCTCGGTTATCTGCTCTGTCGGTCTTCTGGTGTCAGTGATGTCAATGTCAATCTTCCAAGCTTTCATTCTAATGTAGGGAACCCATATATACATATATATAAAATGGTTAACACCGGTACTGACATCAGTCACACTTGTAGTACTCAGAATCTACTAAAGTT
Organism: Protopterus annectens; assembly: GCF_019279795.1. Lineage (NCBI taxonomy): Eukaryota > Metazoa > Chordata > Ceratodontiformes > Protopteridae > Protopterus > Protopterus annectens. The sequence goes on along the minus strand of NC_056729.1, from coordinate 1,987,062,295 downwards.
GTTACATTCTAAAGTTAAATTATGCTCACACTATCTTGCAAATGACTTCAATTAATATTTAAAAGTATGTCATTATCAAAGTCTTGTATACTGCTGCCTGCTGTTCTTATAATGTGCGCTATATATTGTTGTTTTGGGGGTTCAGAGGGAATCTTAAGCAACAATATCTTTTAAATACAGTTGGAAAGATAAGCTATGACTTGTCCTTATGTAGAACTTGATTATCCAGGTCCTATTACAAGGTATACCCTACAGTCTTCTCTTAGCATTATTTTAAGACATGGGTTATATGAGGAAAAGAAGTAGGAAATGAAATGGTATCCCTTCTGTGTATCGTTATCAGGCTACAGACTGAAGTGAGCTATAAACTAATACTCCTGATTGCTTACAGCTAATGTCTTTTATTGTTTTATTTAACAAATAGCTGATTAGTGTAATATACAAAAATGTAGAGTCTTAAAGGCGCTATCGCCCTGAAGATTTTTGCTGGGATAAGAAATGTCTTGCATATATATAAGAAGCCACTTTATAGATAACTGGAAGTCACTTAAAGCAGTAGGAACTAGTCTTTTATATTATGCAGCAGTCATCCTTGAATAATGCTCATGTCTGGAATTAAATGTATCACAATGATTATAAATAAGCATTAAAAGCCAGAACAGAAGGTAGGACTGTGGGAAGGTGCTTGAGTAGTGCTGTGGTTAACTTGACAAAGTGAATTGATTGCACTGTAAAGATGAACTGTGGTATTTGATATTGTTGAGTATAGTTGTACAGTAAGATGGAGTGAGTGTTGTCACTTTTGAAGCTGGTGAAGATGGTAGCTCTTGTCTGCCTGAGGTACGAACTTTCTTTCGGTTCTTTGTCTATGCCAGGATGTTTGGTTTTACTGAGACATGTGCATTCCTGGTGTTTACTGATTAGTGAGATATTTTTGCTGTGGGGGTTTGGTGGCATTGGGAGTGCTCATCTGTTAGTTTCTTGAAAAAGTCGTAGTTAAGTATGCTAGTAACTTGCTGTTTGTAATTAAATGGCGGGAAGGCCAAAACTCCTATGAATACAAGTAGTGAAGCTTTTTAGAAGCTCGAGACAGTATGCATGTTATTTTATTAACCCAGACATTACATCACTGAAACCTGATGTATGTTAAGAGTTACTATGGAAATTAAATATGTCTAGTGATTGGCTGTTAATTATTTTGAAAGAGGTATGAAGTATTAGTCAAAATAATAAGTGGCACAGGGAGTTATAATTATCCTGATAGGTTATTGTGAAGTGATATAGAATAATTTCATATAAAGTTGATAATTACCTTGGAAACTGTACCTTACTCACCTAATTATTAATAGTTAACTATAATGACAGGAGAATACTTTATTCTTTCACATACATTATTTATTCAACTTAATTGGTTTTGTTAGTCTGCTTTATTTAGTGCATCTGTTTTACCCATCATTATTGATAAGATGATTATCATTTAAACTGTAGTTGTACTCAAATGTTATTGGCCTTCCTCTACTTAGATTTGAATATACTGTTATCTCTAACTAACATTTAAATCCAATTGAAAGAAGCACTGTTTATAGATTAATTTATGTTATAAAACAGGAACTCCTTTCATCTTCTTAGAAAATAATGTACTTTAAATGGGTTTATATCGCTTAAGTAGCAAGAAGCACAATACTTGCAAGGAAGGAACTATCATAAATAGAGTATGTGGCTAATATTGATGTGTGATATAATATCTGATAAAGGGTTTAATAATCCTGAAAATGACACTCATTTATGATATTTGACAAGTTATGAATGCAAAAAAGTATTATTATGTTTCTGGTTAAATGCAACATTTCTTCGTATGTAGGAGCATTCTCTAAATGATTGTTTTTTTCTTTTGTTTTTTTATTTTATTTTATTCAAACTGGTTGCAAAACACATCACATTCTGAAAACTATTTGCAAAGGTAAATTACTTCTTTTAACTAGATCTTGATGCATATTAAATATTTGAACTAAATATGCTAATTAGATGATGAAAGATGTACATGACTATCTATTAAAGAGGTATATAATTGAGAATTAGTCACCATAGTATCCACACATCAAATGAAACAGATATATTACAGACAAGTGACTAATATTATTTCACATATTGTATGCCATGTAATATAGTTGCAGAATATGTGCTTAGTTTTGCATAACTCAGTCACATGCATTAGGCACACTCTCTCTTCCCTTTTTTTTCTTTCTTTCTCCTCCACTATCCATCTTAGTGAATATATGCTTCTGTAAATATTATCTTAGATAGATTCCTGGTTGTTACACATGACAGATTGTTAATTCATGGATATGGACTAGGATGTATTAGTAATTGCTGCATCTGCATTATCAAGTTTTTTATGGCTCAGGCATATGATGTATTCAACACTTTAAACATCATTAATATTAATATCAATAAATTATTACTGATTGTCATTTGTTTGTTGAAACCATCATAAACTGAAATTAGATAGCTACGAGTAGCCATTCTTTAGAATGTGGCTGTTATCTAGTTTAATAAACTACTGTTGGGAAACCTAGAAATATGTTAAAAATTGTGTATTAACATTGTAATATCCATGAAATAGCTGTCTAATATTATCAGTAATTGGTTACACATGGCTACCATGCAAGTGCAGTTTAAATATGTACACTTTTTAGACACTAATTTATCCCCAGTTATATTCGGGTTTACTTGTAAATAATCTTTCTGTTAATCTAATGATTACTGAGATTTGTAATCACATAATATCATCATGTCATTAAAACAGTCTCAGGAGTATGAGAAAAGGGAGGGAGGGGGAAGGAAGGGGAGAGGGAGAGAGAGAGGGGAAAAAAAGAAAAAAGAAAAACACTTGTGTTGAAAGAAATCTTTCTATTATTGTTACAGAGATTTTTAATCTCTTACCATTAAAAATGCAGAAACATTATCAGCACAATATTATATGTAAACAAGTTCAAACCTTCCCAATGGGAAAATAAATATTGTTTGCAGTTAATATGCAAATTAAGAGGGACCACTAGATGCTTTACTAGCTTGTTATGGATTCAAGTTAAAGTAGATACAGCTTTAGCAATATTTCACATAACATGATTAATAGTTATTATTCAATTACTTATACTACAAATAATAATATCACTAAGTATGTAAGTTAGGGATAACATCACAACTACAGTATTGTTAGTAAGTAATTCAGGAATTGAGAATTTCCATAGACACACCTTCCTTATTGAATCTTAAATTATTAAAGTTTAATCTATTCTGTCTATTGTAATAGATACACACATCTGGTTAGATGTTTATATATTAATATTATATTTAATAGAACCAACTATAGTTATAAACAAAAACTTAATTAGAGAATTCAAAGTCTAGTAAGAGATACAGTAAATATCACATGACATCTTATTTATAATCAGTCTTCTTTAATAATTAGCGTGCTTATGGAGTTCAGAAGAGTTAAAAAAGTAAGGAAGAAAGATTAGTCTAGCAGATTTACTTTTATCTGTTGGATTAGGAATGATTTTCATTCCATGCTTAGTATAGATCAAAATCTACATTAGTTCAAAAGTAGTTAATATGTTGTTATTTTAATTTTTTTCTAGTTTTAATAAACCTGACTCAAACTTTTTTCTATCAATATTCATGAAAGTAACATTGTTTACTAAGATAATTGGGAAGTTGCAAAATAATATAGAACTAATATTAGAGGAAGAGGTCACACATCAAGAGAATATAGCAAAACTAATTTGTTCTTTAAAGTAATTCGATATGGACCTAACATTGGTATCTTTAAATACTAATGGCTTAAAATAACCCAAATAAGAGATCCAGTTTGTTAAGATCTGTAAAACTAAATAAAGCTCAAGTAGTCTTTCTACAAGAAACCCATTTTAAAATGAATGATAAATTTATTTGGGACTCTAATGAATATACAACTTTAGCTCAATCTTTTTATAAATAAAAGATCAGAGGGGTAACAATTATATGGAAGAAATATGAGGATAAAGATGGACTTATAGCCATTGTAATATTGAAATTTAACAACAGAATGTGGAGATTAGTAAACCTATATTGGATTCCCAGTATTGGGGTGGGGACAGCCAAGAAGCACTTAGACCTTATTAAAAATATTTCTAAAGGTAATATAATAATAAGTGGTGCTTTTAACTGTATTACTGATACCATTGAAACTACAAATAAGAAGTCTGCACATTTATCCTCTACTGCAAAACTCTTCAAAAAATGGACTGAGATGTTCAAATTAAGAGATAAGTATAATATTATAGGAAATAATTCATTGCTATTTTCACATCAAAATTACAGATATGGCACCCAAACTAGAATAGATAAAATATATGTCTCTCAAGATCCTTAATCAAAAATTTTAACTTTCTCAATAATTCCATGTCCATTCTCAGATCATAACTCTCTAGTTATGGAAATTCAAATGGACTTTAGACAGTTAACTATCACTTCCAGGATTCCTTCATATATTACAAAAATAAAAGAGTTCAGGCCTTGGCTAATCTCCGAACTTCAATTTTTTCTAGACATTAATTATAAACCAGACATTAACGTAATTATGGCATGGGACTCATTAGAGGCCTTTTTATATGGTAAAACCATAAGTTGGCTTAAAAATAAAATTAAAGAATGGGAATCTACTACAAGAGTTGCAAAATCAACTCTTAGTTCTTAAGTCTAAAAGGGATGCAAGTTCTACTGAAAATAGAAAGAAAATAGAAGACCTAACTAAGAAATACAATGACATATTAAATCATAAAGCTAACCTAGCCATGAAAATATTAAAAATAAACTCTTACACAACTTTCCCAAAACATCTACATAATCTGTCTTTGAAAGTAAAAATGCAATCTAAAGTAAACAATTTTACTAATATCCTACATGAAGGCAAAAGAAAGGTAGTATCAGACATAGGAGAGATCTTAGATGCATTTAAATTTCATTATGTAGAGCATTAAGCATTTGAATCTAGAAACTATATCCCCCAACATAAAGAAAATACCTGAAGATTTAAATGTAGAACTACAAAAAACTATCACACAAAAAGAAATTACAGATATTATTAAAGGAAGTAAACCAGGTAAGGCTCCAGGGATAGATGGTTTAATTATAGAGTTATATAAAATTCTTCCTACATCTATAACTTCCCTTCTACATAAAACATTACTTGAAGTGCAATCTCATGCAATAATCCCACCCTCATGGAGATATTCCTTAATCACTCCTGTTTTAAAGGAAAGTAAAGATTCTAACTGTTGTAATTCTTAAAGACCAATATCTTTGTTGAATAATGATTACAAAATATTCATGTCAATTTTAGTTAATAGAATGAAAATTCCATTGTCCAAAATAGTTAATAATGATCAAACTGGTTTCCTATACAATAGACATATGCATGACAATATTAAAGGAATACTAACACTTATTGATTATTTAAATCGAGAAAATAAAGAATCTTTGATAATAGGTTTGGATATAGAGGGAGCTTTTGATGATTTAAATTGGTCTTACTTATTTAAAATTTTAAAGTTGTTTGACTTTCGTTCTTCCTTTATCACATTTTTGAAGAATGTTTATGAAAACAACTCATCTTATGTTAAAACAGGTCCATTTACTTCTGAAGCAATACAAATAACCAAAGGCACTAGACAAGGTTGTCCCATGTCACCTATTCTATTTGCATTAGCCATATAGATATTAGCTATACTAATGCGCAACAACCCAGAGATAAAAGGTATAGATATATATGATCAATAATAGCTCTAAAATAATGTTATTTGCTGATGATGTGCTTCTTACCTTACCAAATTCAAAAAAGTGATGGATGAAATTGATTTAGTAAGAGGTAGCTTCCAAAAAATCTCTTGTCTCCATTTTAATAAATCTAAATCAAAATTCCTATTATTAAATAAAAAAAGGAAGGACAAGTGCCTGGAAACCATATTATTGGCAATCAAGTCTCCAAGTTTAAATTATTTGGGGATTGTCTTATCCAAAACTTTAAAAGAGATATTAAAAATTAATTATAATAAAGTTATTGATATAATCAAAGCACTGATGAATAAGTGGAATTATATGTTTATAACATTTGAGGACAGATTGCAACTGATAAAAATGGTGTTATTCCCCAAAATTTTGTATGTAGCCCAGGCTGTTTTACAAACACATGAGAAACACTTTCTCAGAGATATAACTTCACTCTTACTAAGATTCCTTTGGTATCCTAAAATAAATAGAATTGCATTCTCACATCACATTAGACAATGGGAGCAAGGCGGGCTAAATTTTCCAGATATAGAATCTTACATAAAGGTTTCCATACTTAAAACTGTGAATAACTGGAGAAATCCTAATTACTCATCTAATTTGAAACTGATGCATTCATGTATAATAATGAACAAAAACACCTTATCAAAAAATCCTTTAGTTATAGATAGAGATAATAAATTATTGTATTTTTTGAATATAAACCTAAAATATAATATAGTAAAACCCACCAAGTTAAATTTAATTAACCATCTCTTTGATGTATTGAGGAAGTTTATTAATATGAATATGGACATAAAGATTTGGTTTATTTACTTAACCCCATTTAGTCTCACAAAAAACTTCACTGATAGAGTGCAGAGAGAGATTTTTATTTCCTGGGGACATAAAAATTTAATATGTTGGCAGCACTGTATAAAAAATCAACACATCTTGGATATGCAATATCTGTTGTCCCATCATGGATTAAATCCTCATGTTTGATTATTACTACAGAGTGTTTGAACATACTCTAGGATCTATGTAGAATAACAAATGTTTCATCTTTTAAGAACATTCTAAAATGCATAAATTGGTTGCTTGGAATTATATAGAATAATATTGATATAAAGAATGAACTTTCATACTTATATAAGGTAATAATAGCTTATAAAACAGTTCCTAAAACAACATATTGGCAATTTTTAACCAAAGATCTATCCCTGTCTTTATCTTCAGAAAATAAGACAAGTATCTTACTTTCAGTTAAGCTAATATCTTACTCACAATATTGGAGAGTATTTAATTGGAAATATCTGAATAGATCCTTTCAAACTCCTTATAAAATCTCAAAAATCAATGTTTCTATTAATGGACTATGTTGGAGATGTCAAAGTTCATTTAATGCAGATTGGTCTCATATTTTTTTTACTGTATTGACATTAAAAAAATATTGGAACGAAATTAATAATTTCCTGTAAGCATTGTATTCAGATTCATTTGTTCCAACTGAGCAAAAAAGATTTGTATTTATTATGGACCATATTGGCAATAGCTAGAAAATGCATAACTAGAAAATTGGCTTCCAATATAGCACGTACCATGGAAGACTTTCTATTCTTACTGAAGAAAACAGCACTAATAGAGATTAAAATCAAACAACTAAGAATTTATCCTAAGCCATTAGTCAATAATCTGTGGAGAAAAGTTTTGTCTTTGATAGGCACTTTGCAATTGGAATCAGACTCTTCCAGTTAATTCATATACTTTATACTATGATTCATTGTCAGTAATTAAAGCTTACTCCCATCTTAGTCTACTTCTGTCAGGTTAAATGTAAATATTGTATATAGTTAACACTCTGTTATATACAATGTAAACAAGAATTTATTATATTTGTTCAAAATAAAAAATTATTTGAGTAAAAAAAATAATTTACATCACATACAGTGGATATAACAAGTGTACACACCCCTGTTAAAATTCCAGGTTTTTTTTATATAAACATGAGACTACAATAAATCATTTCAAAACTTTTTCTACCTTTAATGTGACCTATAGCCTGCACAATTCAATTGAAAAGCAAACAAATCTGTTAAAGGAAAAAATATAAAAAGTAAAAAAACGTACAATAAGCTGGTTGCATAAGTGTGCATACTCTTAAACTAATACCTTGTTAAAGCACCTTTTGATTTAATTACAGCATTCAGTCTTCTTGGGTAGGAGTCTATCAGCATGGCACACCTTGACTTGGCAATATTTGCCCAATCTTCCTTGCAAAAGTGCTCCAAATCTGTCAGATTGTGATGGCAACTCTTGTGCACAGGCCTCTTCAGGTCAACCCACAGATTTTCTATTGGCTTTAGGTCTGGGCTCTGGCTGGGCCATTCCAAAACTTTAATTTTCTTCTGGTGAAACAATTATTTTGTTGATTTGCATGTATACTTTGACTCATTCTTGTGTTGAAAGGTGAAATTCCTCTTCATTTTCAGCTTTCTAGCAGACGCCTGAAGGTTTTGGGCCAAAAGTGACTGGTATTTGGAACTGTTCATAATTCCCTCCACCTTGACTAGATCTCCAGTTCCAGTTGAAGAAAAGGACCCCAAAGCATGATACTGCCACCATCATGCTTTACCATGGGGATGGTGCTCTTTTGGTGATGCGAAGTATTCTTTCTGTGCCAAACATACCTTTTGGAATTGTGGCCAAAAGGTTCAACGTTGGTCTCATCAGACCATAACACATTTTTCCACATGCTTTTGGGAGACTTGATGTATTGTTTTGCAAATTTTAGCTGAGCCTGGATGTTTTTCTGTGTAAGAAAAGGCTTCCATCTTGCAACCCTACACCATAGTCCAGACATATGGAGAATATGGGAGATTGTTGTCACATGTAGTACACAACCAGTACTTGCCAGACATTCCTGTAGCTCCTTCAGTGTTGCTCTAGGTCTATTGGCAACCTCCATGACCAGTTTTCATCTTGTCTTTTCATCAGTTTTGGTGAGACGTCCAGTTCTTTGCAACATCACTGTTGTTCCATATTTTCTCCACTTTCTGATGACTGTCTTCACTGTGTTCCATGGTATATCCAATGTTGTGGAAATGTTTTGTACCCTTCTCCTGACTGATACCTTTCAACAATGAGATCTCTTTGATGCTTTGTAAGCTGTCTGTGAACCATGGCTTTTTCTGTAGCAGGCAACTGAGTAAATGTCAGGAAAATCCTACTAGGACAGCTGAACTTTATTTTGGGTTAATCAGAGTATCTTTAATTGATGGTAGGTATGTACCCTAGAAGACTGAATGCTGTAATTAAATCAAAAGGTGCTTCAACAAAGTATTAGTTTAAGGGTGTGCACACTTATGCAACCAGCTTATTGTAGTTTTAGTTTTTATTTGTTTATATTTTCCCCCTAACATATTTGTTGTTTTTCAATTGAATTGTACAGGTTATAGGTCACATTAAATGTGGGAAAAGTTTTGGAATGATTTATTGTGGTCTCATTTTTTTATATCACAAAAACCTGGCATTTTAACAGGGGTGTGTACACTTTTTATAGCCACTGTATGTACACATTTCTATTTCTTAATATATATTTTTTTTTTTAGCTGTAGAGCTTTGTGACTTGTCTGTCTGCATTTGATTTTGGATTGGAGTTATTCATTTAAAGTTTGGCTATTTCCCGTTTTTTATTTTTTTCTTATATTGCATTTTGTTTTGTTTTAAGTTTTTTTTTTTTTTGAGTTTTAAGAGGTCTTGACTAGGGTCAGTTAAAAAAGAATTCTTTTGCAAACAGTGAATAACATCCAGCTAATTAGTGGGGGGAGATGAGAAATAGCATTCCTTATTTAACTACAAATATTAGTGGCATCTTTATTTAGCTGTAGTGCTGTGTGATTTCCTGCTCTCTTCCTTTCAGTTGCCCAACCCTAATATAAATGTGATTTTGACATTCATTCCAGTTTCATCTCATCAGCTCATTCTACTGAGCACTGAAAGATCAACTGGGAAGGTCCACACCCTTAGTCTCTTAAACTTGAATCATGTTCTGTTTCTTACCCTTCCACTTAACTAAAGCAAATGCACTTTATTCAGCTGTTTTTACTGTATTTGTGCTTCTTCCTACTTCATTTAGCATTTTTGCTATATGTTTTCAAAGTTTCAAAGTATTCAGTTGTATTTAATCTGCTGCACTTATTACTGCTTGTTAATAGCCTGACTACATTGTAACTGCTATTCTAACCATCTTAGGTGTGATTTAGGCACTTTGGCTCCAGACTAGTTCTTACATATGTAAGGTTTGTGTTTTACACTCTTGTGACAGGAGAGGTAGCTTACACTCTTCTGAGTTGGGGAATTGCTGGTTGGAGGCTTTTTCTGTCTGGTATTCTAAAAGTGTCTTAGGTCTGGTTTAAGAACTCGGGCTCCAAACCAGTTATTTTACATTAAGAAGATTTGTGGTCTACATTCTTGTGGGAGGAGAGGGTAGCCTCCACCCTTCTGAGCTGGGAATTACAGGTGCCTGCTCTTCTAAGTGTATTTATTCTAGTTTGAATGTGCTGTTTTTCATGGCCGCAGGACCTTGTTTTTTTTGTTTTTTTTTTATCAAATCTGCACTGCTATTTAAGCAACATAGTGGGACAATGCTTGTTTCATAACCTACTAGCTGGCTCCAAGTCATTTGGTGACCACACTACTTGAGAAGAAGCATGTCACTGGTTTCTGCTAATCTCTGCAAAAGCTAAGAATTACGTTACTATATCCACTGTTTTGTACTTGCTTCTTCTATTGTTTTTGTTACAGCTGCATTAATGGAGTGTTTGTTAAATATGTGCACCTTTTCAACTTTTTTATAGTATGTAGTTAGAACTACTGCTCTCTGTGCAGTGGTGCCTAGCAGTGATTTGTATAGTTGCCAATATCTTGCAGCAAAATTCACCCTTGTAATCTATGTAGATGCAGATTTCTTGCGGTGTAAGATTCCCTTAAAATACCTTAACTGTCTATTTCTTTTAACTACATACTTTGTGCATAGCTGAGCATTGCTTATCAAGTTCCTTGTCATATTGATCTATTTAATATTTAAATTTCTGTCACTCCTCCCTAGTAGATCAGTTGCCATGGATATGCACTTTCTGACTCTCTCTGTGGCCAGTCTGGTTGAGAAGGGTATTCTGAGGCATTGTAACAGTTGTCTCATGTACACTGATGACCTACTTATTCCTAATAAAGAGATAAAGAATGCGAAAGGTGTAAATAAACTTTAACTCCTGAGACAAAACCCTCTCATACAAACAAAACCAATCCTATAGAGGTTATCAGAGACACTTGTACTCCACCTACTGCACATGGTAAAGACCCTACACATAAAACACTTACAGGTAATCTTCCTAAAACACAATCAAAAAAAGATCCCACAGCATAATCAAAAAATGAGTCCTCAGCCATCATGTAAACACTATGTTGACACACCACGCACAGCCACACAAAGTAACATTGTAGCCAGTGCCTCCACTGCTAAGCCTTAAAGACAAACCACCACACAGCAAAATTTCCTGGTCATTGGTGATTCTATAGGGAGTCACACCAATGTCCCCCTCATAAGACTGAGTAAGGAGAGGGTGACAATTAGCTGACTTTCTGGGGTAGGATCCATCAAGTCACACAGGCACTCAGGTCATTGAACCATAGGTACCAGTAAGTATTTTTCATAGTCCATGTGGTTGTTAATGATCTGAGACATACCTCCCTTGACTATATGAAGCGAGACATGACTGAGCTCACTGATTACATGTCTCAGCTAGGTATGAGCCTGGCACTAAGAAGCATACTACCTTCTCAAAGGGTGATGTCATGTTACCAACAAAAAATGATTGATTCCAGCAATTGCCTTAGCTTCTGCTGTCAGTCCAAGGGGGGTACAATATTTGACAGTCTGGGAGGATATTGCTGACAGACCAGGCTGATTTGCCAGGGATGGGCTATATGCATCCCCTCTAAGCTTTCAGATTTTGGCAAATACCTTTTCCACCCCCATAGTGCCTTTTTTAGGCAATACCAAACTGTTAAACCTCCCAATTTAACTGAACCTATGAAGGAATATGTGACGGTGGTACTGCTTAGTGCTAGAAGTCTTAGCAGGAAACTCCACTCCCTGCAAGCCTTCCTCTCCTGGAGAGTGTAGACATATGTGTAGTAACAGAGGCATGGTTTAAAGTCACAAAGAGTACCCCAGCAGTGCAAGGTTATAATGCCTTGCACACCATTAGACCAGCTGCTGCACTAGAGGAAACTAAAGCTGGAGGAGTCTCAGTCAATATTAAAACCAACCATGTATCCAGACTAGTTAAAGTGTATGACCCACTAGAACTCATACATGTGCAACTCACCATAAACAGGGTCGCTTACTATTTCCTTCAACCTATAGGCTTCCCTCCGTATCACAGAAAACCCATACTGCCATCTCAAAGTACCAGAGATGATTCCCTCACTGTCCAACCCAAAATGATATTTATGGGGGATCTCAACTACACCTCTATAGATTGGGACTCCTACACCACTTCTAATGCAAAAGACCAGTGATTCCTAAACTTTGTTAATACCAGCATCCTGGAACAGTTGATCCATTCTCCTACCAGGGGTACAAACATCCTTGACCTTGCACTCACAAACATGAGAGAATTATGTACTTTGCCCAATGTTATGTCTTTGCTTGTCAGATCTAACCATAAGGCAGTATTTCTTGAAATACAAATGAAATCGGTGGATTCAGTGAAACCAAAAACCTTTCAGAACTATTATGAAGCTAACCTCTCTTTACTAAGTGACACTTTGGATAAATTTGAAGCACCCCCAAACCCAGTAAACACCATAGCATATGCTGAGCTATTTATAAAGTCTATGTACAGCCATATTGATAGCTGTACAGAGCAAGTTGTGACAACTCATATTAAGAATAAGGCAAACTTGAAAGACAAGTCACCCTGGTAGAATCACAATATCAATCAGTTATACAACAAAAGAAGAAAAGATCTTGGCCAAGTGTAGGAGGAAAAAACCCTACATACTAAAAGCCCCCTGACCAATGTAAACAGGCAGCTAAGATGGTTAATTAATACTTCAAACACTAAATTTGAAGAAAAAAATTGATTCTCAGGCAAAGGACAACCACAAGGCTTTCTACATCTATGTCCATAACCTCAGGGAAAAATATGCAACAATGATCAGAACTTATTGTAAATGGACCACCCACACTGAACCAAAGGCCATTGCCAACCTGGCTGACAGGCTCAGATCAACTTTCTCCCCTCACCCCCCCCCCCCACATAGTCCAAAGGAAATACCACCAATCATTACTAGAGAAGAGGTCATCAATGCACTTTCCAGAGCCAAAAGTCTAGCCTGTGTATGTGATGGACAGGTATACATAAATGTTGCTGTAGCTCCTGTACAGCTGCATATGAGAGGGCCGAAACCGTGGGTGCCCAAGCCAGCAGGCTGCTAAGGCTGTGTTGTGTGGCTGGTGAGTACAAATCTAGCTTGTAGTATTCAGGGCACATAAATAGAAAGGAGTAGAGTGTCACCTGTCAATATTTAAAAATGGATATGGTTTGTACTGAATAAACGAGACATTAGCAGAGTAATAGTGATGTGTGGGGTATATATATCAATAAAAATGTCCGTACCTGTCAACAAAAGTCAAAACCCCAGACTGGTCGTGTTTACTTTGGTATGTGGTGGTATAAATCAAAATGTGTACAGTTTCTGCACAGCAAATATAGCTCTGAAATAATTAAATAATCAAGGCTCATCTGACAAATATTGTGGAGTTGTAAAACAGGAGATTAACTATATGAAATGTTCCATGCACCAAGATCTGATACCTGAATAGTAATGTTGTGCTAACCAGTGTTTTCCAGACTGTGCTATGTCAAAATATGAATACACAGTACAAGAACTATCTGCCATGCATGAATGTCAGAATTACAAGGTCAGATTATACAACCAAGAGAGTATTAGGCAGAAAACAGTCAAATAAGATACATCAGTTTCTCAGTAGCTCATTCTGATGAAACACAAACTTTATTCTATTTTATGCACAAACTGGCATGGTTCGAATCCCGGGAGTGGTAGTAAGCTGAATGCATATTTTCACCCAGGAATATGTGAATATGTGTAGAAACAGTCAGGTAATGTTAACACAAAATTTCCTCCACAGGTCCGCCAGGTAAGAAAAGGTATAAATTAGCTGTAAGAAGTCTGTAATTATACATTGTGTACAACATCCACTGTCCAAGCCCAAGGCTGCAAATGACAGCAAGATAAGTACATACACAAAGTAGTCTCCTCCAAGAAATGTCCAACAAATGTCACTCTGTCACAGCTAGTGGTCACTGCCACCCACACTCAGGATGACCAATAGAAATCAAGGCAGAGTATGGAAGTAGCACACACACACACACACACACACACACACACACACAGTATGAGTGCATATATGTAACCCTGACTATATGACTATAGGTAGAAACAGTCAGGTAGTGTTAACAGAAACTTCCTCCGCAGGTCTGCCAGGTAAGAAAAGGTATAAATTTGCTGTAAGAAGGCTGTAATTATACACTGTGTACAAACATACCACTGCCCAACCCAAGGCCATAGGTCAATGTAAAGTGAGGTAATACCTGGAGAGTAATGATTAGAGCAATGATCATTAAAGGTGTGAGCTATTAAAGCCTATACAGTTGTTAATTGACATCTCTCTCTCTCTCTCCGCCACCCTATCTGCACCAATAATCTAAACAAATAAATCAACTGGTATGTTTTTCACCAAACCTACTGTTGGGACATGTGTCCTATTGTTCTACAAATATTTAAACATTTGACTATTAATGTTCCCTGTTCAAATACTATCATTGGTGGCCTGTTGCTATCAGTGTAACCTGCATGCCATTATAATGTCCCATGTGGTTCCATACCTGCATGTGTTCTGTTTGTTATGCAACTGTTCCAAATCTGTTGTTTTGGGTTAATGGGAATACCTATGTATCCTATTATAACTAATCCTGGAATGTGTTTTCATAACTAACCAACATATGTTAAAAAACTGCAACACCATAGCACATGTGGGAAGGCCATTCCCAGCGGATCTGCCTGTCCCACCACAACTGGCCATGGCACCAGGCCACAGCATGTCTGGGACCCAACCCGCGACCTCCTTGTCTACCTACTATCCTTCCCCAACATCCCAATCTCACCTTATTAAAAAAAAACAAAAAAGGAAATCTGTTCCCACAAAAAAATTTTACCCCATACATAGCAGTCCATTTTGCACACATGTCCACTGGACACATGTAATCTGGTCTAATTGGCTTAACAACACATTACTGCTGTCTTCACCCCTCTCTCAGGGGTTTGAGTGTCCAAATTCACCTCAAAATTCTGTACAAATGCACAGCTGTTGCTGTATCAGAAATGGACAGCTATGGACCTTCCCTACACACGTCCTGCACATCCCTAGCTATCTGTCACATTGTTTTTCCCTCTATATGCCTCCTTTTCACCACTTTCATATCACCCCTTTTTTCTTTTCTTTTAAAGAAATTAGCACAGGGGTAAGCGGAAGTAAGCTACAGTAAGCCACAGTAAGTGAGTTTGCGTGATGCTAAGCGATGCCTTCACAGATTAAGCAGTTTCCCATTTAACTGTGTGTTGGCATTGCGTACCATCATGCAAACCCTCGCAATCCCGTTTACAACTGCTTAAATCTACCTTAATTACCATGTCTCCATCAGCCACTGTTCTACCCAGCAACAAAATAATCACAGCTGCCAAGGCTTGAACCCAGGACCCTGTAAATCATACTTAGAGCACATTATCACTACACCATCTGAGATGTAATAATGAATGCAGTTTAATAATGAATGCAGTTTTTTTCAAATATATCATTCAGTACAGGTATAGAATAGAAGGGACAAACACTGTGTACTCAGTCATGTTTAGTATATATAAATATACACATATAGATATATATGATGATAGATAAATATTAAAAAATATATACTAATCTATGAACCTATGAACCTATGAACATCAGATATATATATATATATATATATATATATATATATATATATATATATATATATATGGGTCTACCTGACATGGTCGACAAGCCATTTGATCGACTTTTATTTGGTCGACAACTCATTTGGTCGACAGGCAGATTTATGTGGGGGGGCTTCGCCCCCCACACCCCCCACAGCCCGCCTAACTAGATATATCAACTCCAGGGTTACACAACATTGGGGAGGGGGGCAAATCTGCCTGTCGACCAAATGAGTTGTCGACCAAATAAAAGTCGATCAAATGGCTTGTCGACCATGTCAGGTACACCCATACATATATATGCATATACATATATGTATATATATATATATATATATATATATATATATATATATATATATGCATAAACCCTGCTGCCTCGTGGTTTTGGCATCTTTCCAGGCTTGATAGTTGTTGCTGAAGCTACCTCTGCTACCTTTAAACTAAAACAAAAAAAAAACAAAAAAAAAATCTTGCTTTTTTCCCACTTTCTGAAATTTAAGAAAGTTCAGTTACAGATTTGCTGTTCTGAACTGTTTGTAAGTTTCTTGGAGGCCAGTGCTTTCTTGTGCTAAAGGGAAATCTCTGTGTTCACCAGTGGCAGTGGTTAACACTGAGCAGCCTGCCTGTCCCTGTAGGAGTGGTTACTGCCTAGAAGCTGTAAATTTATTGGCCATTTTGGGTCAATTCCAAACTCCTTGATCTCTCTCTCTTTTAAAACCTTGCTGCCTCGTGGTTTTGGCGTCTTTCCAGGCTTGATAGTTGTTGCTGAAGCACCTACCAAGGGGAGAAAATGCTGAGAGAAGAAAGGAGCCACTTTTGAGATTTTAAGTATTTTCTTCTGATTTTTTGTTTAAAATTACTGCTTTGCCGCCTACTTTTCGGCGTTTTCAGGCTTTCTAAAGTTTATATCTGTATTAGAAAAAGTATTTAGAACACATCTAGATCCTGTTTACTGCATTTCCTGTGTTGCACTTAATTTAAAATCAGTTTTCTTAAAATTGCATTTTACCTGACTCTGGCCTAGCACTCAAGTGTGGGGTCATTTATTGCACTGTTCTGACTATTTTGCTACTTGTGTATCTCTGTTACCTTTAAACTAAAATAAAAACAAAACAAAAAACAAAAAAAAATCTTGCTTTTTTCCCACTTTCTGAAATTTAAGAAAGTTCAGTTACAGATTTGCTGTTCTTAACTGTTTGTAAATTTCTTGGAGGCCAGTGCTTGCTTGGGCTAAAGGGAAGTGTCTGTGTTCACCAGTGGCAGTGGTTAACACTGAGCAGCCTGCCTGTCCCTGTAGGAGTGGTTACTGCCTAGAAGCTGTAGGTTTATTGGCCATTTTGGGTCAATTCCAAACTCCTTGATCTCTCTCTCTCTCTTAAAACCCTGCAACTCTCTTTTTGCACGGTGTTGCGCACAGAGCAGCGTCAGGCAGAGCCGCTTAAACAGGTTTAAACTATTCCCGGCTCCACAAAGTCTGCTCTTCACTTTTTCCCTTAGAACTGCTCTAACTCTCAAAATAAGCACTCTATTTTCATTCTAAAGCCCTGCAATTGCTCGTACAAGTAATCTCATAGGTAAACACTAATAAACTTAAGCACTACATCCTCTTATACTCCTTTTAAGCACTTTCTCCCTATTGGTTCTTTCTAATCAGTCAATAAGTAGTTCCCTGTATTATTCAGGCATGTCCAAAGGTCAGTTTCGGGTGAATCTGGGAATCTTGAGGCAATGTTACAACTGCCTTATGTATACAGACCACCCTCTCCTCCTCCCAACAAGCTCAAATATATGTGAGCGATGCAACTATATAGCCAAAGTGGAGGCTAAGCTCTCTCAACCCAGTACTGGCACAGCCTGTCAGGAGGAGAAGGTAACCACACACACCACAAATCCAGTCTCACATAGATCTATCGCATCAGCAAACCAAACACATAAACACACAAAAACATACTCGGAGGCTCTAAATAAAAATCTGCCTAAGCAGCAGAGACCTCCAAAGCAGACATCCAAGCAACCCCTACCACGAAACAATGCCCACATAGCACATAGCTCACAAAGTCAGTGTGCCACACAGTCACAGCCCTTAAGGCTAAACAACACACCTGATACACTTGTAAAAGATGACTCTATTGTCAGACACACTGACGTCCCACTCACCAGGCTGTACAAGGAGAAGGTCACTGTAAGCTGCCTGTCGGGTGCCAGGATCCGCCACATAACACAAGCACTCAGGTCACTCCAAAGCAAGTACAAATATGACTCCATCATTGTCCATGCTGGTGTGAATGACCTGAGACGTACCTCCCTGGACTACATGAAAAAAGACATAGAGGAGCTCTCTGATCATGTAGCCCAGGCCGGTATGACCCTGACCTTGAGTAGCATCTTACCCTCACCAAGAATGATGCCACAATATAAAGACAAAATGTTCAATTTTAACAATTGGCTAAAGTATTGGTGTCATTCAAAGGGGATCCAGTGTCTGTCAGCCTGGGATGACATGCTCGACAAGCCACGTTGCTTCACTAAGGACGGCTTGCATCTGTCACCACTTGGTTTTCGAATACTGGCAAAGGCTGTTCCCTCCCCCATAGTGCCTTTTTTAGGCAAGGCTCAAAAGACAAACCCACCTCCATAGACAACACAAAGAAAAAAAAACTAAGGGTAATGCTGCTCAACGCCAGAAGTCTAAACCTCAAGATGCACGCACTCAAGATTCTCCTCAGTATAGGGAATATCGATATCTGTGCAGTAATAGAAACCTGGTTCAAGGTTCCCGAGAGCACCCCAGCACTAACAGGTTATACTTCATACCATGCTTTCCGGCCCCAAAACTCAGACCGAACCACAAAAGGAGAGGGAGTATCCATATTTATCAAAGATACCCACACCTCCAGGTTAGTGGCACTGCACGAAGCATCGGAGACCATCCATGTGCAACTAACAGTGGGCAAAACTGCCTTTCAGTTTGTAGCCTGCTACAGACCACCCTCCCAAACACAGGAACCTCACTCGGCTTTCCTGAGAACACTGGAGAAGATGAAGGTCTCTCCAAACACCATTATATTGGGTGACATCAACTACCCAAACATTGATTGGGAAAACTACTCAAGCCCAAACACCCTCGCCCAATGGTTCCTAGAATTTATAAACTCAAATGCTATGGAACAACTGGTCACCACTCCCACAAGAGGAGAAAACATATTGGATCTGGTCATCACCAACATGGGGTCTCTATGTTCCACACCAGAGGTATACCCCTCATTGGTAAGATCAGACTATAAACTAATCTCACTGGACATCCATATTCCATCCCCACCCCTAGCCAAGGAAACCATGGTGAAGAACTTTTCAAAAGCAAACTTCACACTTCTCAAAACCAAGGTGGAATCCTTCAAAGCCCCCGGGCCAGTGTAAAATACGGCCCAAAATGCAGAATCCTTTACAAAAGTATTCTATGGACACCTACAGGAATGCATGGAGCATGCTATCCCAAATAAAACCAAGACTCACTCCTCCAAAAGCAGGAGACATGTCTAGTGGACCCCGGCCATAAATAAGCTATACAACAGAAGGAGAAAGCTACTACATGATAGAGCAAAATCCCAAAAAGGGAAGGTGTCTCTGATCAGTACTAGCAAGAAACTACGATCCCTCATAAAATCATCTAAGGCTAGCTTCGAAAGAAAAATTGCACAAGACACTAAAGATAATCACAATGCCTTCTTTAGTTATGTCAGAAACCTGGGAGGCAACTCCCAGATATACTCTGAGTTAGTGCAAAATGACAAAAAATACACTGAACCCACAGACATTGCCAACATCCTGGCAGAAAGGTTCAGTGCAAACTCTCCCCTTCCCCAAAGAGCAAATGTCTATCCCAACAGAGTGTAGCCTTCCTGAGATCACAGATGCACAGGTGAGAGCTGCCCTCTCCAAAGCAAAAAACACAGCATCAATGGGACCAGACGGTGTCCCGGGCTGCGTCTTACATGAGCTCCAAGAAGAACTAAACCTTCATATAAAGTCACTGTTCAATCTCAGCCTTACTACAGGATATGTACCCGAGGAATGGCGTACAGCAACAGTGGTCCCACTCCACAAAGGTGGTGCCACAACAGACCCCGGAAACTATCGCCCTATAAGCCTGTCTAGCCTGGTCTGCAAAGCTATGGAGCGTATCATCATGGAAATCATAAACAAAGACATTGGGAACCTCCAGACACTGGATCCTACCCAATTTGGCTTTGTTAAGGGCAGATCTTGCCTCTTGAACCTGGTCAACTTCTTTGAAACAGTTACCAAAGCCATAGATAAAGGGAAGGTAGTCCACACAGCCTACCTGGACCTCGCAAAAGCCTTCGACACAATACCCCACTCGGGCATCATAAATAAGCTCACCGGCTTAAATATCAACCCCTATGTCACAAGATGGGTTGCAAACTGGCTCAGGGATAGAACCCACATGGTCAGAATAGCAGGTGCCATGTCAGACTCTAAACCAGTTACAAGTGGCATCCCACAAGGCTCAGTCCTGGGACCTCTCTTGTTCGGTATATATTTCTCAGAGGTACCGGCTAACACGGGTGGACTATGGCTGACCAAGTTCGCAGATGACTGCAAACTGGGTGCCATAATTGACTCTCCGGCTGACACAAGCATCCTCCAAAAGGGTCTCACAAAGACGGATAACTGGTGCCAGAGCCATGGCCTAAAGCTAAATGCCAAAAAAGTGCATAGTCATCCCGTTTGGGAAAAACAAATTACCCACAAATTACCACATAGATGGTAATCCATTAAGTATGGAAGAAGTAATTAGGGACTTGGGGACCCAAGTAGATAGCTATCTCTCCTATGGCAATCACGTTGCCAAAGTAGTTAGAAAGACCTTCTATATAGCCCACCTTATCATGAAAGGATTCACATCTAGATCAAGAGAGGTCATTGTGCCCCTCTACTCATCACTTATCAGGCCCATAATTGAATAAAATGCCGCATTTGGGATGTACCTTACCTGACACCTGCAGCAACTGGAAAGACCCCAAAAGTACCTCACCAAGAGGATCAAGGGGCTCAAACAGATGCCCTATGCAACTCGGCTAAAGAAACTCCAGCTCTACTCAGTTGCGTACCGCCTACTCAGAGGCGATCTGTGTCTGACGTATAAAGCCATGTCCATCCCAGAATTAATGGACATGCTTCACCTCAGGAAATCCAAATCCCTTAGAGCTACATGCTCCAGGGACTTGAACCTCAGCACAGAATTAAATAGGACATGCTGGAGGGACAGATTCATATCCCAGAGGCTCCCCTCACTCTGGAATAAAATCCCAATCCATGTTAGGCAGAGCCCCTCACTGACCCTCTTCAAGAGAAATCTTGACGAGTGGATGGGAGATAGTAAGTTTACCCCTGGGATCTCTTCTGTGTCCCTGCTTGACAGAGGTACAGTAAACTAACTTTAAAAGGGCTACCTTCTGTGACCTACTATACAGAGGCACAGTCAACTAATCTAAAAGGGTGGCGAAAGCCAAACACAATCTGGCTAGGCTTATAAATGCCCTATGGCAGATAGCCTAGTATCAACCTATGAACCTATACATATATATATATATATATATATATATATATATATATACACATACATATACACACACACACACACACACACATATATATATATATATATATATACATACACACACACATATATATATATATATATATATATATATATATATATATATATATATATATATATATACACACACACACACGTATACATATATATATATATATATATATATATCTATATCTATATATATATGTATGGTTCCACTTCATAGGTTCATAGGTTCATACTAGGCTATCTGCCCTAGGGCATTTATAAGCCTAGCCAGAGTGTGTTTGGCTTTCGCCACCCATTTTAAATTAATTTTGCTATGCCTTTTTTGAGGTTAGTATACTGTGCCTCTGTCTAACAGTGACACAGAAGTGATAGCCGGGGTAAACCTACGATCTCCCATCCACTCATCAAGATTCCTCTTGAAGAGAGTCAATGTGGGACTCTGCCTAACCTGGACTGGGATTTTATTCCAGAGTGAAGGGAGCCTCTGGTTATGAATCTGTCCCTCCACATGTCCTATTTATTTCAGTGCTGAGGTTCAAGTCTCTCGAGCACGAGCTCGATGGGATTTGGATTTTCTGAGGTGCAGCATGTCCATTAATTCCGGTTGGACATGGCTTTATACGCCAGGCACAGATCGCCTCTGAGCAGGCGGTATGCCACTGAGTAGAGCTGGAGTTTCTTTAACCGGCAGCATATGGCATCTGTTTGAGCCCTTTGATCCTCTTGGTGAGGTACTTTTGGGGTCTTTCCAGTTGCTGCAGGTGTCTGGTAAGGTACATCCCAAAAGGGCATTGTACTCAATTATGGGCCTGATGAGGGATGAGTAAAGAGGCACGATGACCTCCCCTGATCTAGATGTGAATCCCTTCATGATTAGGTGGGCTATATAAAATGTTTTTCTAACCACTTTGGCCACGTGGTTGTCAAATGAGAGATTGCTATCAACTTGGGTCCCCAGGTCCCTAATGACTTCTTCTGTACTTAATGGATTACCACCTATGTGGTAATTTGTGGGCACTTTGTTTTTGCCAAAGGGGATGACTATACACTTTTGGCGCTTAGCTTGAGGCCATGGCTCTGGCACCAGTTGTCTGTTTCTATGAGGCCCTTTGGAGGATGCTTGTGTCGGCTGGAGAGTTGATTATGGCCCAGTTTGCAGTCATCTGCGAACTTGGTCAGCCACAGTCCTTCCGTGTTGGCCTGTACCACGAGAAATATATACCAACAAGAGAGGTCCCAGGACTGAGCCTTGTGGGACGCCACTTGTAACTGGTTTGGAGTCTGACATGGCTCCAGCAATTCTAACCATGTGGGTTCTGTCCTTGAGCCAGTTTGCAACCCATCTAGTGACATAGGGTTTATATTTAAGCTGGTGAGCTTATCTATAATGCCCGAGTGGGGTATTGTATCGAAGGCTTTTATGCAGGTCCAGGTAGGCTGTGTGGACCACCTTCCCTCGCCAATGGCCTTGGTGACTGTTTCAAAGAAATCAACCAGGTTTAAGAGGCAGGATCTGCCCTTAACAAAGCCAAACTGGGTAGGATCCAGTGTCTGTAGGTCCCCAATATCTTTATTTATGAGGTCCATGATGATCCTTTCCATAGCTTTGCAGACCAAGCTAGTCAGGCTTATGGGGCGATAGTTTCCAGGATCCGCTGAGGCACCACCTTTGTGGAGAGGGACCACTGTTGCTGCACGCCACTCTTTGGGTACATATCCTGTATTAAGGCTGAGATTGAACAGTAGTTTTATGTTTGGGTTTAGCTCTTCTTGGAGTTCATGTAGGACGCAGCCCAGGACACCATCTGGTCCCATTGATGCTGTGTTTTTGCTTTGGAGAGGGCGGCTCTTACCTGAGCATCTGAGATGTCAGGGGCAGCACTCTGTTGGGATAGATATTTGCCCTTTGGTGGGGAGAGGGGAGAAGTTTGCGCTGAACCTGTCAGCTAGGATGTTGGCAATGTCTGTGGGCTCGTGTATTTTTTGTCATTTTGGACTAATTCTGAGCATATCTGGGAATTCCCACCCAGGTTCCTAACATAACTAAAGAAAGCCTTGTGATTATCCTTAGTGTCCTGTGCAATTTTTCTCTCAAGCTGGCCTTAGACGATTTTATGAGTGCCCGTAGTTTTTGCTAATACTGATCAGAGATGCCTTCCTTTTGGGATTTTGCTCTATCATGTAGTAGCTTCCTCCTTCTATTGTATAGTTTGTTTATGGCTGGGGTCCACCAGACAGGACGCCTGCCTTTGGAGGATTGGGTCTTGGTTTTATTTGGGATTGTGATGATCCATGCATTCCTGAAGGTGTTCATAGAATGCGCTTATAAAGGATTCTGCGGTCTGGGCCAGATTTTCCACAGGCCCGGGCTTTGAAGGATTTCACCGGTTTTGAGGCGTGTGAAATTTGCTTTAGAGAAGTTTTTCACTGTGGTTTTCTGGGCAGGGGTGGGGTCGGGATGTGAATATCCAGTGAGATTAGTTTATGGTCTGATCTTACCAGTGAGGGATACACTTCTGGTCTGGAGCATAGTGTCCCCATGTTGGTGATGATCAGGTCCAGTATGTTTTCCCTCTTGTGGGAGTGGTAACAAGTTGTTCCATAGCATTTGAGTTTATAAATTCTAGGAACCTTTGGGCTAGGGTGTTGGAGCTAGAGTAATGCTCCCAGTCTATGTTTGGGTAGTTGAAGTCGCCCAATATAATGGTGTTTGGAGAGACCTTCATATTTTCCAGTATTCTCAGGAAGGCCAAGTGGGGTTCCTGTGTTTGGGAGGGTGGTCTGTAGCAGGCTATAAACTGGAAGGCAGTTTTACCCACAGTTAGTTGCACATGGATAGTCTCTGATGCTTCGTGCTGTGCCACCAACCTGGAGGTGTGGGTATCTTTGACTAATATTGATACTCCCTCCTTTGTGGTTCGTCCAAGTTTTGGGGCCGAAAAGCATGGTATGAGGTATAACCTGGTAGTGCTGGGGTGCTCTCGAGCCTTGAACCAGGTTTCTGTTACTGCACAGATATCGATGTTCTCCATGCTAAGGAGAGTTTCGAGTGCGTGCATCTTGAGGTTTAGACTTCTGGCTGAGTAGCATTACTCTTAGTTTCTTATCCCTTGTGATACCTATGGAGGTGGGTTTGTCTTTTGAGCCTTGCCTAAAAAGGCACTATGGGGTAGCAAGAGCCTTTGCCAATATCCAAAAGCCCAGGGTGACAGGTGCAAGCCGTCCCTAGCTAAGCATCGTGGCTTGTCGAGCATGTCATCCCAGGCTGACAGGCATTGATCCCCTTTGAATGACACCAACACTTAAGCCAATTGTTGAAATTGATCATCTTGTCTTCATATTGTGGCATCATTCTTGGTGAGGGTAAGATGCTACTCAAGGTCAGGGTCATACTGCCTGGGCTACATGCTTAGAGAGCTCCTCTATGTCTCTTTTCATGTAGTCCAGGGAGGTACGTCTCAGGTCATTCACACCAGCATGGACAATGACTGAGTCTTATTTGTACTTGCCTTGGAGTGAACTGAGTGCTTGTGTTATGTGGCGGATCCTAGCGCCCGACAGGCAGCTCACCGTGACCTTCTCCTTGTTCAGCCTGGTGAGCGGACGCCAGTGTGCCTGACGATAGAGTCACCTATTACAAGTGTATCAGGTGTGTTGTTTAGCCTTAAGGGCTGTGACTGTTCGCACACTGGCTTTGTGAGCTATGTGTTGCACGTGTTTTGTTTTGGGGTAGCGGTTGCTTGGGTGTCTGCTTTGAGGTCTCTGCTGCTTAGGAAGATTTTTATTTAGAGCCTCCGAGTATGTTTTTGTGTGTTTATGTGTTTGGTTTGTTGTCGGTAGGTCTATGTGAGACTGGAATTGTAGTGAGTGTGGTTTCCTTCTCCTCCTGACTGGTTACGCCAGTACTGAGTTGAGAGAGCTTAGCCTCCAGTTTGGCTATATGGTTGCATCTCTCACATGTGTTGGAATTTGTTGGGAGGAGGAGAGGGTTGTCTGTGTACATGAGGCAGTTGTAACATTGCCTCAAGATTCCCAGATTCACCAGCTGGACCGAGAGGAGATTGACAACTGACCTTTGGACATGCTAGAATAGTATTGGGAATTCCTTTATAATTGAAAAAAGGGCCAATGGGGAACAAGGTACTCAAGGGGAGTTTGTGAGGGTGTAGTGCTTTTAATTTTTAGAGCTGACTTATATAATTGCTTTAGTGAGCAAGTGCCAGGTAACTTAAATGCAATGTGTTACAGGTAACTTAAATGCAAAATGACAAACAGTAACTTTCTTTCAAGTGAAACAAGGAAATAAGTACAGTAAGCAATGCAGATATCACTAGGGATCCACAGAAGTGCTAAAAGACCGCCTTTTAGGTGGAATTAGCATTTCAGGGAAATAAACAAACAACAAGCATACAAATAAAGCTAGATTCAGCAGGCCTGGATCTAGTCTATGCTACAGCAAACAAGGTGTACCAATTTCAGTAAGAAACAGTTAGAATATGCAGGCACTATAAGCCTCTAACCAGAAATTCCCTGCTCAGAAGGGCAGAGTCCAGCCTCTCCTCCCACAAGAGTGCAGACCGCAATCCTTCTTAACGTAAAATAACTGGCCTGAAGCCCAAGTGCTTAAACCAGAACTAATACACTTTTAGAATAACAGACACTGAGCTCTCAATCAGCAGTTCCCAACTTAGAAGGATGTAAGCTACCTGTCCTGCCACCACAGTGCAGGCCACAAACCTTCCTAATGTAAAACAACTGGTCTGAAGCCCAAGTGCTTAATCCAAAAGACTTAGAAATGATAGCTACACTTTAATCAAGTTACTACCAGCAGTAATAAATACAACTGAATACTTTAAAGAATGCCTGGATTAGTGCTCAAGTTATACAAACAAAGCTAGATTCAGCAGGCCTGGATCTAGTCTATGCTACAGCAAACGAGGTGTACCAATTTCAGTAAGAAGCAGTTCAAATATGCAGGCACTATAAGCTTTAACCAGAAATTCCCAGCTCAGAAGGACAGAGTCCAGCCTCTCCTCCCACAAGAGTGCAGAACACAAACCCTCTTAATGTAAAATAACTGGCCTCAAGCCCAAGTGCTTAAACCAGAATTAATACACTTTTAGAATAACAGACACTGAGCCCTCAATCAGCAGTTCCCAACTTAGAAGGATGTAAGCTACCTGTTCTGCCACTAAAGTGCAGACCACAAACCTTCCTAATGTAAACTGGTCTGAAGCCCAGGTGCTTAAACTAAAAGGCTTACAATGAGTTACACCAAGCAGTAATAAATACAAGTGTATCAGATGTGTTGTTTAGCCTTAAGGGCTGTGACTGTTGGCACACTGGCTTTGTGAGCTATGTGTTGCGCGTGTTTTGTTTTGGGGTAGCGGTTGCTTGGGTGTCTGCTTTGAGGTCTCTGCTGCTTAGGCAGATTATTTAGAGCCTCAGTATGTTTTTGTGTGTTTATGTGTTTGGTTTGTTGTCGTGGTAGGTCTATGTGAGACTGGAATTGTAGTGAGTGTGGTTTCCTTCTCCTCCTGACTGGTTACGCCAGTACTGAGTTGAGAGAGCTTAGCCTCCAGTTTGGCTATATGGTTGCATCTCTCACATGTGTTGGAATTTGTTGGGAGGAGGAGATGGTTGTCTGTGTACATGAGGCAGTTGTAACATTGCCTCAAGATTCCCAGATTCACCAGCTGGACCGGGCAGGAGATTGACAACTGACCTTTGGACATGCTAGAATAGTATTGGGAATTCCTTTATAATTGAAAAAAAGGGCCAATGGGGAACAAGGTACTCAAGGGGAGTTTGTGAGGGTGTAGTGCTTTTAATTTTTTAGAGCTGACTTATATAATTGCTTTAGTGAGCAAGTGCCAGGTAACTTAAATGCAATGTGTTACAGGTAACTTAAATGCAAAATGACAAACAGTAACTTTCTTTCAAGTGAAACAAGGAAATAAGTACAGTAAGCAATGCAGATATCACTAGGGATCCACAGAAGTGCTAAAAGGCGGCGTTTTAGGTGGAATTAGCATTTCAGGGAAATAAACAAACAACAAGCATACAAATAAAGCTAGATTCAGCAGGCCTGGATCTAGTCTATGCTACAGCAAACAAGGTGTACCAATTTCAGTAAGAAACAGTTAGAATATGCAGGCACTATAAGCCTCTAACCAGAAATTCCTGCTCAGAAGGGCAGAGTCCAGCCTCTCCTCCCACAAGAGTGCAGACCGCAATCCTTCTTAACATAAAATAACTGGCCTGAAGCCCAAGTGCTTAAACCAGAACTAATACACTTTTAGAATAACAGACACTGAGCTCTCAATCAGCAGTTCCCAACTTAGAAGGATGTAAGCTACCTGTCCTGCCACCACAGTGCAGGCCA